>NW_028261388.1:85000323-85255323 GCF_051295495.1 Thamnophis sirtalis
AAAAAAAGAGAAATTTACTGATAGAGGAATTTTCTAAAATACTTGAAAGGAAGGGTAAAAAAAATGTATTCCTTCTTAGAAGCATTCCTGCTCTTTCTTACTGAATTTATGAAACATCGGAAGCTTTATTGGTGCTAGCCCTAGTACCACCATTTCCCCCAAACTTAATTCTCAGGCTATATTGGAAATAGAGATCTGTTCTGATTACCGAGGTTATAAAACAAATTTGCAATGAGTTTCTTTTAACTTGAAATGCTGTGGCCTGCCAAAATTGAATTCCACCACAGTGAGAGCAGAAATGAACTGGGTCTGCTGCCCTCCATCATTCTGTAGTGATGGAAACCTGTTCTGTACATTCCAGCAGGTTTTGTAACAATCAAAAATTTTTCTGGGAAATGGTGTATGAATAGCATTTCAGAGAAAAACACAAAGGAAAATCCATGTGGTCAGAAGAGTTGCATAGTAAACAGTGTGCATATATGTACCATGTTTCCCTGAAAACGAGACAGGGTTTTGACCCCCAAAATATGCGCTTGGGCTTATTTTTGGGAAGGTCTCATTATTTTTGAGGTGCAGGAGATGGAGAGCATGGTAACTTCATGGTTGCTGCTGTGTTGCAATGTTTTCGGAGAGGGCTTATTTTAGCACATGCGCTCAAAAGCCCAATTGGGCTTATTATCTGGGGAGGTGTTATTTTCAGGGAAAGGGTAGATGTCAGTGTGTTTATGTGTAAGATGCGGTGAAATGATGAGATAAGATGAGAAGATAGATGAAGAAAGCACTGGCAAATCATTTTAAAGGGCAAAAAAGATGATAGATAGATAGATAGATAGATAGATAGATAGATGGATGGATGGATGGATGGATGGATGGATGGATGGGTGGGTGGGTGGGTGGGTGGGTGGGTGGGTGGGTGGGTGGGTGGGTGGGTGGGTGGGTGGGTGGATGGATGGATGGATGGATGGATGGATGGATGGATGGACGGACGGATGGACGGACGGACAGACAGACACAGACAGACATACAGTTGACCAGTGGTGGGTTTCAAAACTTTTTGGAACCTCTTCTGTAGGTGTGGCCTACTTTCCGGGTCCACTGGTGGAACCTCTTCTAACCGGTTCGGTAGATTTGACGAACCGGTTCTACCGAATAGGTGCGAACTGGTAGGAACCCACCTCTGCAGTTGACCCACATGTAAAATAATCTATACATAATGAAGGCACATAAATATAAAGGAAAAGACAAATCAAGCTACCTGATGACCATGAAGAGAAAAGAAACAGATAAAAGAAACCACATTCTTGAATTTTCCTTATTGTGAAAGCAAGCAGTATGTGAGCATAATATATATGATATTATATGATGTGTAATATATGAGACGCTCATTGCGCACGGTATTATTAGCTGTAAGTCATGCTAGTTAAATTCTCACTACGGGTAATAGAGAAGAATTTGAAATTGGTGGTGTAGCTATAGGAAGGTTATTTCATAGTATTATCAGATGTTAGATTCCAGTTGTAAAGGTCACAGTTTTTATTCTTGAGTAACATTTATATGCCATAATCTTGCCCAGTTCAGTCTCTTTTGTATTCTTTTGGCTGGACAGTAATCCCTTTAGCTGTATATGTCAATAAAAGTTCCTTTGTTCTGTCACTCTCCAAAAGTTTTGGCTCCTTATGTAAGTGGACATTTTTTCCAAAGAGAGAGGTGCGAGTGAGCAGTAACACATATAAGATCATCCACCCTTCCTTCCTTCCTTCCTTCCTTCCTTCCTTCCTTCCTTCCTTCCTTCCTTCCCTCCCTCCCTCCCTCCCTCCCTCCCTCCTTCCTTCCTTCCTTCCTTCCTTCCTTCCTTCCTTCCTTCCTTCCTCCTGCCAGCCATTCAGCCAGCCACTCAGCAGGCTTCTGAAGAGTTTGTGGAAAAGTTAAAAACACAATAAATTGGGGAAAAAAATGAATATGTATAGTTGTGATGGCATACCTATGGCACGCATGCCATATGTGGCACACGGAGCCATATTTTCCAGCATGGCAGCCCTCAGCTCCAACCAGCTGATTTTCAGCCTTCTGGATGGCTGGGGGAGGCCATTTCCACCCTCCCCATGCTTCAGGAGAGCCTGGGGAGGGCAAAAAAACAGGCCCAGCGGCCCAGCCAGAAGTTTGGGAACAAACTTCTGGTTGGGCCATTTTTTGAGCTCCCCAGGCTTTAGGACAGAAAACTCTCCCCCATGCGGTGTGGCTTGCATGCGTGGGGGGAGGCGTTCATGTGCACATGGCCAGGTCAATGGGCACCCATGCGTGTGCAATAGCACATGCACACAATTTTGGCAAACAATTTTAGAAAAAGGCTAGCCATCACTGATGTATAGCTACCGACACAGATAATATCTCCACTAACCTGTAGCTTTTTAGTGACCACCTGAGTATTTTGCTCATCCTTGAAATGCTAATGTGAATTCAAACACCACTGATTAAGGAGGAGCATGGCGGAGTCACCCAGATAAGTTCAACATAGTAAGCCAGAAGCTTCTGTAGAGAAGCACATAATGGATGTTTTACATAGAAAGCAAATTCAGATTATTTGAATACCAAATTCTATCCCATCCACTTCATGTTACAGGCATAAATCACTATGGAATGATAAATACTGGTGCCACTTACGTTGTGACTCCTTCATAATTGTGCCTTAGGACCTCTCCACTTGAAGGTCCCCACCGTAATGAAATAAATGAAGGAAGATATTAAATGGTAACTGGAGATGATTGTGTCCTTCGGGGAGGGGGGAAGCCCACAAAAACCCTTGTCAAATTGCTTCAGATGGACTATGATTTGTACATTTCTGTTAATTTGTCTGAAATAAAAAATGGTTTACTTGGCAGATACATGAAAGTGAGCTTGCATTACGTGACCTTTTTCAAAGTTGTAAGTGAATGGTGGGTGCTTTATATCCCCCAGTTTGGAATATATAGACATATCCGATCATGTACATTGCCTTTTAGTTGACAGATTCTATATGCCAAGTCTCCTAAAGGGAGCTTTTGCAAGTAAAGTTGCTTAGTTTAGTAATATCTGCCCTGTGTACTTAATTTCACATTTTTGTTTCATAGAAGTCTGCTATTTAAATACTTACCAGACATTTTCTGAACAATCCCAGGCAAATGTAGTTTATTTTAACTGAGTTTGTAAAAAAAAAAATCTTGGCCATTCAATAAATTTACAAGAGAGGAGGAATACTGTTTTTAAGATTATTTGCACACAGTATATTAAAACTGATTTCAATTTTGTGTTTAACTTGTATACTCAGTACTTCAACTGTCTTTTGGCAGCACTGGAAATGTTGCAGGGTTATTACAATGGCGGGTTCCACAGTCAGCCAGATGTTTAGACTGGATTTAGTATTTCTACCCACCTATTGATCCCTTTCCAAGATAGGCAGATGCTGTTTGATGGTGTTAAAGATAGAAACACATAAAAGTGTCCAGGTAAAAGTGTCTTTTGCAATTGACGGAGGATGATTTTTGTCAATGCTGATGATGTTCAAATGGCGCTCCAGATGTTTTGGAATTGTACCCAAGAGTTCTATTACTATTGGTACTATCTTTTCTTTCTTTTACCACAGTCATTCTACTTCTATTTGGATGTATTTGTACTTTGTGATTTTCTCCAGTTTTTTTTTTAAGTCTTCTCTTCTGCTGTCACCATTCACTACTCAGATTTTATTTTATTTTCTTTCCATTTTTATCAAAAGTTTTTAAGTCTGGGGTATTACGTGGTTATTTGTTTTGAATTCTGATACCTCACAGCACTTTAGTTCCTTCATTTTCTATTACTTTATCTACTTAGTGGTCCCATCAGTTCTTGATTTCAGGCAAATGGTATTTCTTGCAGATTTTCCAATGCATCCTTGTTGTTACTTTGTCATATTGTGGCTTTTAGTCAAGGCTGTGCAGTTTTCTTCCGGCAGCTAACTAGGTGAACTCTTTCTTCAGTTTCTTTGCAGAGAAGCATTTGCCATCTGTCACTGTCATCTCAATTCTAGCTTTGTATGCATTTATTCTTGGTGCTGTATAGCCAGGATTAGCACCTATCTCTTCCTTCAATTTACCTGTTCTTAGCCATTACCAGCGCTTGTTGATATCTGTTTTGCCTACTCTTGTTTCTTAATGCAACGGTGATGTAATATTCTGACTTCTGATGCTGTTATTCTGTTCTTCATTTGATCTTCCTTGTATTCCACCTTGGATTCTCTTGTATTCAGTAAACTTCATGGCGTATTAGCTTCAATGCATCTTCTTCACTGTCCTTCAGATATTCTTCTGGTGCCTTTTGAAATTGGGATAGTGGGAGTTCTAATCCCACCTTAGGCATAAAGCCATCTGAGTGACCTTCGGCCCGTCCCTCTCTTTCAGCTCTAAGAAGGAAGCCATGGAAAATCACTTCCAAAAAGCCTCACCATGAAAACTCCAGGGATTAATCCAGGAATTAATAACTGACTCAAAGGCAGAAAAATACAGACACAACCACATGCCTCTGTATCTACAATCACACATACATTACCCTACCTTTTTAAATATATAACTCAAGGCAGTGCATATATATAAAATATCTCTGCTGTCTATTTTTACAACAGCAGCAACATTGTGCTTAGTGAATAGGAAGGAAAGCCATCGTTCTACATCACAAGTTCTAACCCTCGATTTGCTTTATTTGAGGTTATATTTGTTATTATCTTTTCTTTGTGGCAGGGGGCATCTTTCCCTCTTGTATATGGAAAGGATCATCATTGTTTTCCCCCTATAATCTTCAGGGAAGACTTCTGAAGTGTTTCTTATTTTTTTTATAGCTAACTGAAGACTGTTAGATCTTGTATTATAGCGCTGCACTTGTTGATGTCTCTCACCTCAAAATGGCAGAAAACTATTTTAGATGTTCTATTCAGAGGTAGCTGCTGTAATTGTACTTGGGGGATGCCACCCCATAGCTTGCCCATCCCTGAACTATGATCTACCTACATGGGGATGTTATTCATGGTGAAAACTGTTTATTGAAGTTTAGAAGATTATGGTGATGATCTACTAAAACGTAAAGGTGTCACAAAGCTTTGTCAACAATTGGGGTACATTACTTTTGTTTTAAATCACCAGACAGTGTGTGTAAAATAAGCAGTGGTGCAAACCTTTGTTTCTACATTTGGAGCATATAAAATTTGGATTTCCAACCTGAGGAAGGACAGGTTTTATCCCCAGAGCTAGGGTGGGGCTTTGCTAGTTCTTTGGTGGATCTTTCTTCCCAAGGATTGGCCCACAGATTTCCGCTGCTCTCCTCTCCCCTGCCTTCTGTGCATCCGCGCATCAGGCATTGGACCCAGCTGTTCCTCTTCTTCCTCATCAGCTACCTCCAGTTGACTCTCCATCTGAGGGCTGACGGACAGCCCAGGTTCCACCTCTGTCTCTCTCTCTCTGCCAGCTGCATTCCCTCTTCCCCCTCAGAGCTCTCAGGCTGCCTTAATGCCGACTCTGATTCCCACGCCTCCTCCTCCTCCTCTGATTCGGCTGCTGGAGGGGGCCAGCAGGCCACAACAATCTTTAATACTAGCAATAGCAGTTAGACTTATATACTGCTTCATAGGGCTTTCAGCCCTCTCTAAGCGGTTTACAGAGTCAGCATATCGCCCCCAACAACAATCCGGGTCCTCATTTTACCCACCTTGGAAGGATGGAAGGCTGAGTCAACCTTGAGCCGGTGAGATTTGAACCTTTGAACTGCAGATAGCAGTCAGCTAAAGTGGCCTGCAGTACTGCACCCTAACCACTGCGCCACCTCGGCTCTTATCTGATGGAAGACTGATGGAAGACCATTCTGTCAAATCAGTGAATAAGTACTATGATGTTTAAAAGCTGTGATATAGAAAGGGTAACAGGTGGAGGATAACTACACCTGCATATAAAGTACTGGGAATTGAACGTTAATCCTTTTGTAAATCTGAATCCTTCATACATTGTGTCATTTATCTTTTGAATTCGCAAAACACAACCTAGTTAGGATTTCTGGGGTTTATCAGAGTATTGATGAAATTTAAACCCTGAGATAGCAAATGACCTTTATCAGGACATAACAGCTACATATTCTCAGGTCTTCTAAAAGTTCAGTGAATCACTCTTCTCAACCTTATCTAGTAAGTTATTAACTTTGCTCATTTCAGCTCATTACTGAGTGGGCAAAGGGCCCCCCTACCAAAGTGAAATTCATTTCTCCTGCAAAGTGGAATTTATATGTTGTGAAATCAGAAGAAAAGGCTTTTTGAAAGGAAAAAAAAAGCAGTCTTTTATGTTTCTCTTCATTCTCTATCAATAGGAAAATAAGTATTATATCAGTTTGGTTTAAAACAACTTGGCTTCAGAAGGTATAACACAAATATAAAATTTGGGAACAGAAGTATTTTATTTTAAAATATTTTAATATTTTCCACCACAAATTTTATAAGTATGAAAATATTTAAAAATAAAATAAAAACTTCTGTTCCCAAAATGTGATATGAAGCCTGATAAAGCTGTGCTCAATTTTCTTTCCATCTATGGATGGGAAGGTGATGTTTATTAAATAATGTTGACAAAACAAGCTTTTCTGCAGTTTAATTGCTAAAGTGTATTGTTTTATTTAACACAATTTGACTGTGATACACAATCTATGTAGCAGTTCCCAGGGCATATGAGTTTATGTATGTCTTGTAATGTAGAAAGAGATCTAAAGAATCTTTTCCCTTCTTTTTCTCAGTTTAAAGCAACATACAGCTGACCATGCTGAAGTGCTGATTTTGCCAGCTAAATCAGCCTCTTCTCCATGGCTTGTCCATGCAATGAGAGCAAAGCATGACTCTATTGAGAACTTTATCATCTGAAGAGGGACATCTTTAATTTCTGATAAAATTCTTGGAACATGAGAATATCATTTTTTTAACTCATCTTTGCTACAGTGAGATACTTGTGGAGTTCTTACATGATCCTTTGCATTCCACCGCAATAGCAATAGCAATAGCAATAGCAGTAGACTTATATACCGCTTCATAGGCCTTTCAGGCCTCTCTAAGCGGTTTACAGAGAGTCAGCATATTGCCCCCAACAATCTGGGTCCTCATTTTACCCACCTCGGAAGGATGGAAGGCTGAGTCAACCCTGAGCCGGTGAGATTTGAACCGCTGACCTGCTGATCTAGCAGTAGCCTGCAGTGCTGCATTTAACCACTGCGCCACCTTGGCTCTAGCAAAGCTTTGGAATATCCATATTCCTTATTAAAATGATGGGAGATCTTAACTTCGGTTCCAGTTAATGTAAAAGCTACTGGAGTGACCTGAAGAGATAAAATCAGAAACAAGCCGAGGTGGCGCAGTAGTTAAATGCAGCACTGCAGGCTACTTCAGCTGACTGCAGTTCTGCAGTTCGGCTGTTCAAATCTCACCAGCTCAGGGTTGACTCAGCCTTCCATCCTTCCGAGGTGGGTGAAATGAGGACCCGGATTGTTGTTGGGGGCAATATGCTGACTCTGTAAACCGCTTAGAGAGGGCTGAAAGCCCTAAGAAGCGGTATATAAGTCTAACTGCTATATAAATCTAACTGCTAATATTATAAGAGAAAGAATTGGCATAGAATCAATCTTAAATTGCATACAAAAATAGCAAATAAAGTGGTTTGCTCACCTGAAGAGGATGTCATGAAATCCCATACCATACAAGGCATATACAAATAGAGGAGGAGGCCAAAGAATACTTGGCAGACCCATCAGTAGATGAAGAAACAACATCACAAGCACACTGCAACAACATCAATTAACAATGTTGAGGCCATCAGAATAGCAGGAGCCAGAATTTTGTATCTCCTCAATACCCAAAGAGGAAGAATACAGAAAGCTCAATTTAATCAAATAATTTTGTTGGCATATGATTAGCATTAGCTACTTCACTGTCAACACTGAAGGATGAATATTCTTTATCATTCTAGAAAAGTGACTATTCCGTCTGGAACTGGTTTTTCTTGACATTTGATTGAGAGGAAATAAGACAGTGTTCTTTCTGAGAACAGTTTTGTAGCATTGTCAAATGTTGGCTGGATAGAATCTATTCATTCTTCCACAGTTCTTGCTGTTGAAACCATATCTTCAGGGTAATTCTATTTCATCATTTTGACTTTTCTGAGTGTTGTCTTCTGCAACATCCAGTAAGAACATAAAATATCTGCCTTCTCCCTCACTCAATCAAATGTTTCTCTTCAGGTGAAACTGGAGAAAATGTCTCCACAAGTATGATTTTTTTAAATGTATAAATTCTCCATGTCAATATCATTTCCTCTTTTCACCACTGGTAGAAGCTGAAAGAAATTGGACAAAACCCCTAAAGGCCTCATTTGTACCACATGTATGTCACGAGGAACCTGATTTACGCCTTCAAGGATTCTCCTAATCCCGGGGCTTTTATCCCTGACAATGTATCTTGCATGTTGAAGCACATTTGCAGCATTGAAGGGTTTTTTCAGTGTTACACAGAACATTTTCATTCATTCTGTCCTATCTTGAATCTTGAATGTGCTGTCCTATCCTGAGGCATCAAACTTGACACAAAACCAAATTATGCTACAGCAATAGCCATATCTCCATCTATCCTAACTTTAGCAAGTATCAAATTGGTAACAAATGTCTTTCCTGTTCCTATTAGTACTTCAATGAAAATTATTAAAGAAAGGACTTACACACATAATCATATAGTGCTCTTGGCTCATTATGAATTTCATGTGGCTTTACTTTGTGTTCATGTTTTATCAAATCAATAAGACAAAGAGCCAGTGATCCATTGGCTGTAAATAAAAGAGGAGAAGTTCTTTATGAAGATTTGTTGCATTCTTGAAGAGAGGAAAGCTGATGTTAACTTTAAGCTGGAGAATCATGGCTCTCCAATAATGTTTCAGAAGTTGTTCTTCCAATGAGCAATTATGTGTGTGCCAAAGTAGCTGTACAAGAGTTGCTTAATTCTATGCCTTTATTGGAATTTTCAGATTGAAAATAGTCCACCTAAGAATAATTTTCCATCACAAAGGCATTAAAATTGCATATGCAGTTTCCTCCAGATTGAAGTTATTTATAGTTGTTTTCTAGAGAGGAAGAGGGTACTTTTGATTGACAATTTAGTGCTCAGATATGTAGCTGCTTAGGATCCTGTCCTCTGAAGCTCATTCTGCTTATTGATTTCTCTGTGTATTCATTAAAGATGGCTTAACAGCTCAGAGTGGAGTCTGCATTTCAAAATACTTGCTGATATTTCTAATTTTAGCAGCCTTAATGATTTGGACAAAACTTTTCTGGCAATAACACCAAACAGAGAGAAGCATAGGAAACTGCCTTATAATAGCTTCGCTCTGTAATGACCAGCAATGTTCTCTGAGATTTCAAACAAAAATTCTCCCAATGAGAGAGGAAGGAGGCTTCCAAAATGAGAACCATGACTGGGTGATTAAGCTTCACACATTTTTTTTTATTCATCATGTGTATGACATACATCAAAAGGGATAGAACTCTCTGGTCACCATCTTGATTTTTGTAACAACCACTTATACCTGACAAATGTCCCTCCATAGCACAGAGATAGCTGGGCTATTTAAGTCATAGTGAGTCCTTTCAAATCCCTTGAGCAATGCCACCTCAAATTTGCCTTTCCCAATCTCCTCTAGCTGTTTGCCTGTTGTACATGTTTTCCTCTCTCTCTCTAACATCTTTTTCCTCTTGGGTCAGATCTCCAAATTGTTTATCAACTTCACGTCAAAGGTGGCTTCCGTGTTTTCACTGAAGATGGCAAAGATCAGCTGGCCAGGGTGACAGATGTTTCAGAGTGCAGGAAGCAAGGCTGCTAGGCTGAAGTGGCTGGAGCTTCTTGGGTAGCAGCTTTGTGCCCACTCTGGGGCTTTCTAGGGTGCCACTTTGCACAATCCTGCTGGGGCTTCCTGAGGTGGCCTCACTTTGCGTTACTAGAACTTCCTAGTGGCTGCATTAAGCTAAGCGGCTGGGCTGGGCTGGGCTGGGCTGGGCTGGGCTGGGCTGGGCTGGGCTGGGCTGGGCTGGGCTGGGCTGGGCTGGGCTGGGCTGGACTGGACTGGGCTTTATGATACACTATGGCTCAGAGGCTGTAATGGTCTGTGAAAATGACTTTGAGCAATGAAGGGAAGACATGCTGCCTAGAAAACAATTAAATAAGAGAAGAAGAGTACAGTGTCTTAACTATCGGAGGAAGAAAGTTAGGATGGGCACATCCTAATTGATTAGGTGGCTAAAAGTGCTGCTGGGTCATTCGTACCTTCAGACTTAAACTTGCGAGGTTCTCTGAATGTGGCTTTACAATAAAGTAGATTTAACTCATCTGGTTGTGTTTCCTGTCTGGTTTATCTGGAAGGGCTGACAAGGATCTCTTGGAGCGTCAGAGCTGTTGGGCAGCAAGAAGCCTCTGAGCCTGGTCCTGGAGTTGCTTGCTACCCCCCAAGGTGGGGTGCAGGATAGCCAAAGGGGCAGAAATTTGGGTGGGGGGGAGATATGCAGGTTGTGGTAACTGAAGAGGAGGTAGTCCCATACTTACCACATCTGAGGGCTGGAAGGGACCAAGCCTAGAATTGCTTAGATTGGGATGAGTACTTGCTTAATGAACCACAATTTTCAGTTCATGATGGCAACGGAGAATGCTGGGATTGCATTTGCCATTGCTAAAAAAATGTGCTCATGTGACATACCACTTTCCAACCACATTGCTTAGTGACAGAAATCCTGGTCCCAATCTAATCATTTGTAGGGTTGTTTTTATTAATTGAAAGGATCTTAGTCGGTGTATTGATTTTTTTCCCCTTCTCAGGATGGCAAAATGTCTTCCAAATAGTTTTCTTTCTCTTTGCAACAATTTATGCAAAGCTTTGTAAGACTTAAAGCAGATTTGAAGTGGAGGAAAGGACAGATGGAAGACCTGATGAAATGTTATTTAAGCCACAGTTAAAATTCTTAGAGCCATATTTTGCACTGTCTACCCCCATAGATTTTTGAGTCAGCCTTGACTCTTGGAAACTACTGAAATGAGTCATTGCCGTTTTCTTGGCTATATTTTTAAGCTGGGTCATCATTGCATTCTTGCTAAGGCTATGAGAACTTGACCTCAAATCATACAACTGGCTTCAGGCCTAAGGCCAGAGTAGAAATAATGGTCTCCCAGTCTCTTGCCAGGTATCTTTAACCAGTACAAGCCAATGGTTTATTTATGTATAGTAGGACCAAAATCACGATATTTAGGAGACCTAAGAAAAATAAATGACTTGGTAGGAGATCAGATAAGTTAGAACAAATATCTTCTTGGGCTCATTTTTTTTTAAACAGCATATGAAGATTTATTCCAAAAGGGCAATTTATTTAATTTCTCACTGTTGATTTTACTACAATCTGTTTGTGATGCTCCTTTTTAGAACAGGGATAATTCCTAACCTTTAAGAAGGATCCAGAACAAATTTCGTTGCACACTGCCCAGATGAAACTGGATATAGATAGATGTGTCCAGGTTGAAATTTCAAAATGTAACTGTTCACATTTCATATGTATATTGATATTGTACTTGTGTTGATACCTTTTTACAACATTTAGGCAAAGATGCCATTAATATCAGAGAAGTGTAGACTGATACATTTAATTTTCTTTAAATTACTAACAACACAACCCTCAAAAATATTTCAGAGAGGAGTATGAGCTTCTGACTTTTCATCTTCCCACAAATTACACTTAGTCCATAATGAAAATAAAAAACCCTAATGTATGTAGTTTATGTTTGTAAGATAACACTTAGACCTTAAATACATCATGCAGGTATCCTGTCTATGGGTGAATGTCCTTGTCTTATGGGCTATAGTAGGTCAATGGTGAATGATGATTTATTCAGTGACTGCACAAGAGAGGAAGAATATAAGGGCACAATTGTAGGCATTATCTGTCTGCAGTCTGTCTCTATATGACATTATTTTGAAGGCTATAGATAATAGTTTTGAAGCCTGGAAGCATAAACATGGGGTAGAATATCTGTATCTTGGCACTGACTTGTGTCATTGTGAATGAACAAATTGCTGCTTTCATAGTCATTATGAATGAAAAGAAGGAAAGAAAAGGGAAGATTGGGCACCTCTTAGGGAACTTTTTTTTTTAGTGCCAGCTATATTTACTCTGTGACAACATGAGTTGAACATATTCTATAAAATAGGGTGAATGTTTTGC
The DNA here is from genome assembly GCF_051295495.1 of Thamnophis sirtalis. NCBI lineage: Eukaryota > Metazoa > Chordata > Lepidosauria > Squamata > Natricidae > Thamnophis > Thamnophis sirtalis. Next base: position 85,012,597 of record NW_028261388.1, read on the forward strand.
ACACTTGAGAGAAACAGGACTATGTTCTGCTCTTTTCCACTGGACATAATGAATATTAGTTTCCTTTAGGTCGGAAAGGGATATTTTTTCCCTCCTGTCCTATTTTCTTTTATAATTTAGCTTGAACTGCATAATTGAACTAATTGAACTGCATAATTGTGGGTGAACTCACCATTTGCACTATGGCCCACTTCCTGCAATCAAGATATTTCTGGGATGATTTATAGGGGAAAAAATATCTATTCCTACCACATGTCCCATCCCTCACCACCAAATAACCTAAAATAAAGCTAATGTTATTTTATCAAATGTGTGCAATTCTTTGGTTCCATTCAAATGGAAGGATGAACACCAACAACTTCAAAAACAAAACAAAACACACGTCCTCTAGATAATAGAGGTGCTGGAAGTTCAGGAAACAATTAATTAAGAGTCTACAGGTGCTAATTACTTTTGAGTGCCGCCGAGAGACACAGGGACAGCTTTACAAGAAACTGAACATGTGAAGATCAGGGTAATGAGACCACAGTTTAGAACAGTCCTTTTGTTTGTACACGTTTACCTAAAAGTAAGTGTCACTGTAGATATGCAACCTGTAAGGTAAATTCTTAATAGAATTTGAAAAACCAATGAAGTCCCCCTCCTCTCTCTCCCTCCCTTCCTCCCCCTCCCTCTCCCCCTCTCTCCGTCCCTCTCTCTCTCACACACACACACACCACGTCCAACTGACAATCAGCTGTATTGTTATTGAAATCAAAACATTTGGAGGAAATCTATGCAAATAATATTGCAGAGCTATATATCTGGTCTAGGCATAGTTTATTTTAACTATATACTAACAGATTGGAATCTGTTCTTACACACACACACACACACACACACACACACACACACACCCTATATATGTGAAATATATTGGGGGGAATCAGTAAATTGCTGAAGACATACACATTTGGCCCTTCAACTTTACTCATACGCAAAGTTTTTATTTATTTGTTTAGATAGATGATGATAGATAGATAGATAGATAGATAGATAGATAGATAGATAGATAGATAGATAGAGATAGATAGATAGATAGATAGATAGATAGATAGATAGATAGATAGATAGATAGAGGTGTTTGTGTGTGTGTGTGTGTTAAGTGGAAAGGCCAAATATGTATGTCTTCAGCAATTTAGTAATTTTTAAAATAAAAATAAAGTCCATAATGATTTCCGGAGCCCCTGGTGGGTAAGAGCCTCAATGGAAAAAGCAGCTTTGATAGCAAAATGTTTCTTGCTAACCTGACCAGGCTGTCTTGCTTGATTGCTTCAAGGGAAAAATTGCCCAACAGGGAAAATGGCCCTTGTGAGTCTCATTACAAACGCTGTCATTAGCCTCTCCTTTTTGACAAGCCTGATGGGTAGTTAGTTTGATAGCTTTGGTGCAGTTTCTTGCTAATCAAACTGCCATTACCCTGTCAGATCTAGCAAAGTCATAGGGCGGGATTTGATAGTGCAGCTTTTTCAATGAGAAATAGAAATTGGGCTCATCCAGCCTTTGTGCATTCAATCAACTGATCAGTTCAACCCTCGTATTTGGGGGTGGGGGTGGGATGGAGGTTTTGCTAAAGTCAGAGGAATTGGCTTTCTGAAAGCCAGGAAAGTTTAACCTGTTCTAGAGCATAAAAAGTTTAACATACTTCCATTGTATGGTTTTCCAAACTCACTACGATATCAACAACACTTTAATTAGCCTAAGCCCATAATCTAATTATTCCTCACCCCAAAACACTGAATAAATCATATGTAGCAAAATAACTAAAAACTAAAAAAAAAAACCTCAACTCGTAGACTCTGTATTATGTCAGGAGTCCTTGAAATCAAATTCTGTGTAAAACAAGGAATGGACTCAATTCATACCACGTCAGTGGTGGGATACGACCGGTACGCACCAGTACAGGCATACTGGTTCCTGCTGGGAGCACCAGGTACCGTTCTGGTACGGTGCTCCGGAGGGCCCACCCACCCTCTCTCCTTACCGCTATTTGAGCCCATCAGGGCATATGAGCACAGAGTGTACGGCCCCTGCGTGATACTCCGCTGAGTAGCCAGAGCATCATGGGTGGTGGGTCCGCATGTGTGTGCTGTACACAATGGGATCTGGAACCCACCACTCCACCACATGCAATTCTTTCCTTGCACTTTGCATCCAAGAATCTTCTTCGGCTCTGAGAGGATAGTGGGGAATGGAAGGATTCATATTCCTTGCAGACAGCTGGTCATCGGCATCCTTTTAGAGCAGAGGTGTCAAACTCATGGCCCACAGGCTGGATATATCACGCACTGGCCATGCCCACCCCCGGTTTAGCAAAGAGGGAAAAAAAGTTGTGATATGTCACATGATGACAATGTGATGCCTTGAGTTTGATACCCTGTTTTGGAGCATTGTTGAAGCACTTGGAGATTTATCTGTGTCCTCAGGGTCACCTGAGTGGTGCTCCTGGCAATATTTTTCTTCTGGAAATCCCATCCAACTCACACACCATTCAAAGGGTGTCTAGAATGCAGCCGCGCGAGCAATTGTGGGTGCACCTCGGTACACCCACGTTACACCTATCCTCCGTGAGCTGCACTAGCTACCAATCGGTCTCCGGATGCGCTTCAAAGTGCTAGTCGTAACTTATAAAGCCCTTCATGGTATTGGACCTGGGTACTTGAGAGACCGCCTGCTGCCAATTACCTCCCAAAGACCCATTAGATCACACAGGGTCAGCCTCCTCCGGGTTCCGTCCACCAGCCAATGCCACCTGGCTACCACCCTGGGGAGGGCCTTCTCTGTGGCAGCTCCGGCCCTTTGGAACGAACTCCCCGTGGAGATTCGGACCCTCACCTCTCTCCAGGCCTTCCGGAAAGCCGTCAAAACCTGGCTGTGCCGGCAGGCCTGGGGGTGATGAGTTCCCCTCCCCTCTCGACTTGTATGCCTGTGTGATTCTTGTGTATTTTAAGTACGTGTATTGTGTTTTATTTCCCCTTTTTCCCTTTTGAGTTGTTTGCCGCCCTGAGTCCCTCCCGGAGAAGGGCGGCATACAAATAAACTAATCTGAATCTGAACCTGAATCTGAATCTGAATCCCAAATCATACAGCTAAAAGTCTGCAGAGAGGACAACCATGGCCTGGATGACTGAGAATCTCTACAGACTATTATCAGAGCTAGTAAGGAGTGCTGTTTGCTGTCAGTTTATATTCTGGTGTCTTGTCTGCCTGGGTGGGAGGGAGGGAATGGTCTTGGAAATTCTTTGTTGGACTGTTTACTAATGGTTCTTTGGCAGTTTCTTGTTGGGGTATTTCTTGATTGTTGGCCTGAAGTTGACCTTGGAGTTAATCTATGCTGATCTGAGTGCTGATTATGGGTGGAGAGGTGCTGGAATCTTTTTCTCTTTGGGGCTGGTTGATTATCTCCTTTGCATAGTTTATAGATGTTGTTAATATCTATGTGTATATTGATGGCTGATTTGTTAGCATGTCAGGCTTCTAGAGATCCCTGGCATTTTTCTGGATTTGTCCTGGTCTAGGATTGTCACATTTTCCTAATTGGAACTATGGTTGCATCTGTATGTTGTGAAATTAAAGATTGTTTTCTCATACCTTCTGACTGCCAGTTGATGTTAGCAATAGCAGTTAGATTTATATACCGCTTCATAGGGCTTTCAGCCCTCTCTAAGCGGTTTACAGAGTCAGCATATCGCCCCCAACAACAATCCAGGTCATCATTTTACCCACCTCGGAAGGATGGAAGGCTGAGTCAACCCTGAGCCGGTGAGATTTGAACAGCCAAACTGCTGAACTGCAGTCAGCTGAAGTAGCCTGCAGTGCTGCATTTAACCACTGCGCCACCTCGGCTCCGTGTTCATGGATGTGTTCTGCCAGTCTTCTGACTGTTTGTCCTACATGGTTGTTGCAGTTCTTACATTGTATGTTGTAGATGACTCCTGTTTTTTTTTAATTCTGGGGTTTCTGGGTCTCTTAATTTTTTTAGGATGTTTTGAAGGGCCTTAGTTGGCCAACTAACAGCACTCCGTACTAGCACTGATGATGTTCCCTAGTTAGGTAATGAAACTTCTGCAAGAAAACAAGCAAGTTCAGAGACCACCAAGGACCCCTTTCAAAGACAGTGAATGAAAAAAAATATTGCTTAATATTACCCAATCATACTAGGACATCATAACAGAAGTTATTAGGTAGAAGTCATAATATTATATGAAATGAACAGTAAACTTTTTTTTTCCTAACTGATTTCAGAGTCATCAAAATGGGAATCGAAGAATATATTGGAACAGATGAAATATTTCAAACGTCACATATTTATCTGATAAAGATTGTGGCCATGAAATGTCCCAGCAATAGACATCTCCATATTTTTTATAAACAGAGCAAGTAAACTAAGACTTGACCACAAAGTGGTTGGTTTAGTGAAGATATTTATCAGTGGTCTGCCTAAGTAGATTAGATTATAGCAAATTAAGCCCTACGACATTTTAAAGTTTTGCTGCAAAACTTTGGAATTTTTTCATTGTGTTGAGAAGGTGCAAAGAAATAACTGTAAATTGTACTTAAATAAAACTTATATGAAAAAAATGCATATAAAAAGATGTATATTGATCATTTTTATACAAATATAGTATATATAGGTGATGTGTATGATAACCAAACACACACACACACACACACACTGTATCCTAGACTGCAAGGGACATAAATTACTTTCTTATTAAAGCAGCTGGCTGCACATTGTTATAAAAATATGCCAGATATACAGTACATTTGGCTGTTGGAATACTATACATTTATGCATGTATATGCTCTTATATGAGGAATCCATCTTTTTCAGCACTGTAAATATTTTAGAGCTGCAAAGTAGACCACAACTTAATGCAATTTTTTTCTTCAGAGATTTACAGAGTCTTGCTTAAAGATTATATAGAGATTTTCAGTGCATTTTTTTTTACCACTGGTTACATAAAATAAAAACTTAGCTAACTGCAAAAGTGCAATACGCATGCCTATTTTCCTAAGCTTCATTCTTTGATTTCTTACAGTGACAGAATCGCTCTTTGGGACACAGTAATTCTACAATATTTGCTTAATTGAAACAGGATAGCACAGTAGTACGGAGAAGTTCTTGTTTTGTTTTTGAATTATGCTACCTTTCTCTGTTTTTGTTCTTGAAGCAGAATATGCTATATTCAATCTTGTTATAAAAACAATTTAAATGAAATGTTTGTTTTAAAGCTGAATGCCTTTTCTTTCTCTTTTCATTTCTTCTTTCCTTTTCTTTCCCCTTCTGACTTGCATCAAACTTGTCAAATCCCTCACTTAGCAGCAAACAATATATTTTATTTCAAGAGATATGCAGGAACTGCCAATTTTCTCTATAATCTGTGGATATATGAGCATATTCATTGCTATGCTGCCTTTGGGCGTTGGATTAACTAGTAAATTATCTACACCAGCCTTTACCAACCAATGTTCCTCAAGGCTTTCATTGACATCCAACGGGTGATGTTCAATATATCTGAAGGACACATATTTAGAATGTTATTTACATATAAATAATAGCCAAATTTAGGATTGTTCAACTTGATTCGACTTAGCACTGAAAACTAAATTTCTTCAAAACACTTAACTGTCCTTTCCATTGTATGAGAAATTGTAGTTTTCTTTGGAAGATTCCTGTTAATATAATATTTCCAACACTTCATGATTCAGGAGAAGAGAGAATCATAACTGTATGAAACAGATACATATCAATGTAAATATAGTTACTACGCCAGTTCACTATTAGAAATAGCTCTGCGACTGTTTTCACTGAATATACCCTAGCATTCACACATATGGATTTAAAAGAGTGAATAATCAGATGAAGTTATGACATAGATTTAAAAAACAGATGTTTTAAACCAACAGCAGTGAAGTAATCACCCCAGTAGGTTTTATTAAAAATTAAAATGATAGCATGTGTTAAATTAATGAAGGGATGTGTTTCCTTTTCACTGCATGTTTTAGCTGTTCAGCTAATAGCACATTTAAAAAATTACAGGATGATGGAATGTTTTTATCATGCAGAGAATCAGATCAGAGTTAGGTGATGCTTCCCTGAGTGTTATAACCAAGCACTGTCCACCTTAATTACTTCCATTGACAAAAGTGCAGCCAGTACTTGGCCTTAACTAGCAATTTCATTAGTGTCAATCTCTTTGACAGATTTGCAATGGGAATATTAAAAGAAAAAATGGTGGATGATTCTCCTAGCCACTCAGCAAAAGCCCTACTGCATAATATCTAGTCTGCTGCAGAATGTGCTACAGGAAGAAAAACCACAAACATCAATCATGTTTTCTGATTGTGGCATATTGCTAATGAACAAGAGGAAGAAGTTTTAGTTATCTGTAATATTTATATTGGACGTCCTTAGGAAAATGCAACAGGCAGTTCAATTAGGAACTGCAGATGAAGTTCGTGACAACGATCACATTTACAGTCATGGAAACACTGATAACCTGGACTGGGACATTCCATTATTGAAATCCTAGGGCAGAATAAAAAAAGGAAGATTGGATAAGATGTGATAATGAAGGTGCAGATCATGAGAGCCACCTTGAAGTCTGTTCCAAGGCATTTTGATGTGAACATTTTGATTTGTGCTCCCTTTGCCCTTAATAGAACATCCTCCTTCTCTGTACATTAAGAAACCAGAATAGCTTAAATGATTCAGGGCAGTTGGTGTGGCACACAGACTCACTGTGGCTTCATGCATCCCTATTTGATAAGGGCACAGCCAGATTTGGCCACATGAAACAGTTTCATGACTTTCTCGATCCCGATGGCCTTTGAATAACCGGACATGGTTATTTATCTTTCCTTCTTAAAGGTTATGTGCAGGTCACTGAATCCAGCCGCACAGCCTGCAGAGATGTAACAGATGCAATTAGGAGCTTACATGCCTAACCCTGGAGAATTTGAATTTGCTAGCATTGTCAGTCACGTCTGAGTGCCAAAAAAATCCATACAAAAATTAAAATTCTTACCTCTCTTCTATGCCCTTCAATCACTCTTCTCCATGCTCTTAAAATGCCACACATCAAATTATTTGAAGATTATATCAAGAATATTGAGTGAGCCATAACCATTTTTTCTTTTTAAAAATATGAAGTACAACATTTCCCTTGCTCCATTCCTCTGCAATTTCTTCCTTGCCTTCTCATCAGCAAAGATGCCATTTCTGTGATTTTTTCCCCTTCTGCTTATCCATCAGCTATATAAAATGTCATGTATTCATTGTGTAATTGCCGTTTACTTGACATTTTACTCCTCCCAATGAAATACATGACAAGTATAAAACATCAGGGAACTCTGACATTTCATTCCTGCCTTGTCTTTTAAAGATGCAAATTCAGCAGCCAGATCAAGGAAGACAATGGAGTGGTTAGGGAGAACGGAGTTAAAAAGCATCCAAAGGCCACGAGTGGAAGGAGAATAGAGGCAATGGGTAAAAAAAAAACAGGCAAATTAACTTGCAGAGGGGAAAAGCGGATGGAGATGCACCATCCATGGGCTTCCCATCTCAAAAATACGTATCTCAGAGCTCTAATGATCTAATAGTGTCTTAAGCTCTTTATTATGCAGAAGGGCTAAAAATCCTCAGCTTCTTCGGTTTATCCAGATGCCCCGTGCATATTTATCCAGAAGATCCAATTAGTTCAATAGCATTTGTCAGAGGTTGCTATGCTGCTGAAAACAAAATATCTAAATAAAGGTCTTCTGCTTCTCCAGTCTAGAAGCTCCTCTTCAAGCCATGAACTCAGCTGGGTGTCCTGTTCTTAAATTGATACCAAACTACAATCAGTTGTAACCCTGCAGTTGCACCACCTGTGTCTCCCCTCCAATAGCTTTATCTCCGACTCCAGGAGCCCTTCTAAAAACATATTTATTTGTTTATTTTCCATTTCTTGTACACCACCACCATTGCGCATTTCCAAACAGATTACAAACCTGTCAATAAAACAATGAAACCTCCAAACTATATCATAATTAAGTCTTTAAAAATAATATAAAAGGCAGATATAGCACGTTTCTAAACAGATAACTGGCAAAGAGCGGATATTACTATCCAAAGGTTTGTAAGAATAGCTTTGCTTTAGCAATTTTCTTGAAAATGCCTAAAGTTAAGGCCAACTGTGTTGGAATTGGGAAACCTATTACAGGTTTCAGTGCAACTATAGATAAGCAATTCTTCTCTGTTCCTAATCCCTTTTCCTCCTGGGCAAGGGGACTTGAAACATCATCTCTTGAGTAGAGTCATCTTGGAGGAGAGGGTCACATGGATATCCTGGACTTTATTAAGAATATTGCAGTAATTCAATCTAGAACAGTGGTGTAATTCATTTTTTTTACTACCGGTTCTGTGGCTTGGTGGGCATGGCAGGGGAAGGATATTGCAAAATCTCAATTCCCACCCCACTCTGGGACCAGCCAGAGGTGGTGTTTGCCAGTTCTTCAAACTACTCAAAATTTCCAGAACCGGCTGAATTTCACCCCTGATCTGGAGGTAATAAAAGGCATGGATGACCGATCCAAGAGTATCCAAAAAGAGTCACAACTGGAACAACAGCTGGAGTTAGGGAAGGCTCTTGCTGATGGCTTTGTAGACAGCTAATGAGATGACATTGGAGAAGAAACCAGAGTACCATTATGGAAATACTAAGAGAAGAAGAAACATGTAGAAAGACAGGAGAGGGTTAAGACATTTGTACTGCTGCGCCTCTTCCCCTGGGTGTAAGAAGGGAAGGGAAGACATCAGAGGTGGGTTCCTACCAGTTTACACCTATTCGGTAGAACCGGTTCGTCAAATCTACCGAACCGTTTGTTTAGCAAATGTTTGAAGTTATGACAGCGCTGAAAAAAGTGACTTAGGACTGGTCCTTGCACTTACAACCATTGCAGTGCAACTGGCATTCATGTGATCATTCTCTGGCAACTGACTCACAGTTATGACAGCTGCAGCATCTTGCAACGATGTCATCACCAATACTGGGGAAACATACAGGGAAGATTGCAAGTGATGGTCACGTGATGTCTCACTTAACAACAGTGGCAAAAAGGAATTGTAAAATTGGGCATGGTCACGATGCCTCACTTAAGGACTATGCTAGTTACTAATGAATTTTCCATCCTGTAGTGATAAGTCAAGGACAGCCTGTATAACCTCTCCTACAAAACACTATCAAAATCTGTCTGTTACTCTCCTCTTCCCTCCCCCAATGACCTGGCTTCACCCTTATTTGTGAAGCCCCAAACTGCCTGAAGAATTGTAATGTTTGATTTGTCAGAAAGGGGGGAAAAAACCGATCGAATAATATGGGAACCATCACATTAGCTACATTCCAATAACTGCATTTAATACGAATAGAGTTAAATGAAATTTCATTTGTATTTTGGCATGGAGTGGAGATCCCGCTGTGCCACCCAAGTTCAAGGGTGGCCTCTGGTTTAAAAAGGATTCTTCAACCCGGATAGAATGGATGTTTATAAGTTTTATAGGGTGGCATAGGGACAGAAAATTGCCTTCCATTCTGATGTAATAATAAATAATGATAAAACTCAGAATCATCCAGTCAACACTACGTTAATGTCTCACTCTATATCCATTCAAGGATCACTTTTTCCAAATGAATGATTAAATGAATAAATGGAATGAATGAATGAATGATTAAATAAATAAATAGAAACATGGCTCATTTAACTCAAGTTTAAGCTTAGATGGAAAGTACCTACCATTGCTTACTGTATACTGAATATTAGCTTGTCTATGTGGTGTGTGGAATAACTACTTCACTCTCATTTCCTCCTTCAAGAAAAAAAAATCCTTCTTGAATATTTAATTAGCGGTAGAACATTAATATCGTAGCTGTACATGATCTTAATGATTAAAGATTAAAAATGTCTTTAAAAAAAAAAAGTAAGTAATTAATCACTGTTGGCGGCCAAGTTGTCATCAATGGAGAGCAGAAATCATTTCTCTGTTGGCAATTACTGGTGGAGATATGCCTTTTAAACTCTTCCCCCAGCTTGATCCCATTACCTCACTTAGCTGGCATTAGAAGATACAAGGCATTTGAATGCTATTCTATTTAGCTGTGAAAGTTAATAACTTTTGATAGAACTAGTCTGTTTGTTCACCTAACTTTTCTAACCAGTTTTTCTCCATCTTGTGGCAGTAAAGTTTGTTTAATGATGGATTCCAATATCAATTATATCGTGGGTGAGGAGCAAACACTATTTTGGCATTCCAGTATGTTTCCGAGAGCCGAGGTGGCACAGTGGTTAGGGTGCAGTACTGCAGGCCACTTCAGCTGACTGCTATCTGCAGTTCAGCGGTTCAAATCTCACCGGCTCAAGGTTGACTCAGCCTTCCATCCTTCCGAAGTGGGTGAAATGAGGACCCAGACTGCGGGGGCAATAGGCTGACTCTGTAAACTGCTTAGAGAGGGCTGAGAGCCCTATGAAGCAGTATATAAGTCTAACTGCTATTGCTATTGCTATTCATATGGAGGTGGGAATTCTAAATATTGAATACTGTGGGGGGGTTATTGTGATCTGTAGTTCAACAACCTCTAAGCTCTACCCTTCATTAGTAGAACAAATAGTCTTCAAAAGACTACAGATTTAAAAGTTGGCTGAGACAAATATTGATGCTGAGTTATGCACTATCCATTTTTTCCACAACTATTCATTCATAATTTTATGGGCCCTTTATCACCTTTCCATTTGCCTTCTTTACAAACTAGACACTTCAACTATATTAATTTGTCTTCACAATTCAATTTACTTTTGGTCTTTTTTCTACTTCTATAATAATCCCTTTCAGAAGGACTAGTTCTATATTATTATTGATTTGTGCCAAAGTATTGTGATACTGTCAATTTATGTTGCATTTGCTTCCTAATATTCCTGCCTGGAATTTGCAACTGTTTTTCTTACCACCATACATCAGGGAGGGTCCCCCCCTCCCCATTCAGTTGTTTGCAACTACCTGAAGATCTCTTCAAAACAAGAATAAACAACTTATGATCCTTCAAATGTTCTTGGACTATAACTCTCTGCAGTATTCACAAGGCTCCCTCTCAAACTATTATCATTTCAAATCTACTTACTTTGAACTTGTACTTCAATTGAGATACAGGGATTGAAACAGTCGGCTTCTTTGAGCCTTAGTAGAATAATTTCCAAACTACTGCTTAGCAGATTATCTCTGTCCTCTTCCTGGCAGGTAAACCTTTTGTGAAGCAAGTGGATGATGGCATTTGTAGCGTTTGGAGGCAAATGTTTGAGCAGATTGCAGCATATAGCTGGCCTTGGCTAGTGTCCAAAATGTGGACTTAGATGGGGAACATCTGGGAATTCCAGAACTGTAAGATAGACTGAGGGGTCAAAAGCACATCCTGGAGAAAGGAAACCCAACCATAAAACTTCCAAGGAAAATGTATAACTGTGATTTACCCGGAGCTGACCTTGACTTTGAGCTTTACAAGATAAGATAAATAATAGCATTGTCAGTGTTTAAGCGGTGGGGAGTTTATTTGTACAAGAAGGAGCATCAGTATTTAAAAAAAAAAACACAATATCAACACATTTTACTTCTCAAACAGATTGTTTTTCCTGTAATTGCAAACAGTTGACATCCACCTAGATTTTACACCCTCCCACAGTTGGAATGATTATCATAGCAGACAGAACTGGCTGCTGATGCCAGATAACAAAAGACTTTCATCTTCTGCTTGCTGAAGGTTCTAGGCTTCACCCTTATGATGAGAACCATCCATTTCTAACCTTCTCCCCTTTTTCTGATACCCCCCTTCTTCTCCCACACATATAAGTCAATCAAGAGGATATAAGTTGCTGTTCTAAGATTCCTGGATCTTTTGCAAACCAAATGCCTTGGAAAGTGCACCATTGGCCACAGGAAATTAAGATATAGGACAATGATGGGTAACCGTTTCATCGTTGTGTGCCGAAAGCACGCACACATGCACAAACCCATAATGCAATGCACGTGTGACCCCACTCATGTACACCCTGCCCCTGTGCATGCATGATGCCTGTGTACCCCCACACATGTACTGCAACCCTTTGCATTCCCCCACCTTATATGTGCGACCACCACGTGCCCAGTTCCTCACGCATGCGCGGCTGAGACCAGAAAATTAGCTGGCTGACAGGAGTCATGTGCACATGTTGGGGTGACAGCTCGCGTGTCTGCGGAGAGGGCTCTGCGTGCCACCTGTGGCACATGTGCCAGAGGTTCACCATCACAGTTATAGGAATATACATTTTCTTGGATTTGCCTGTTGTTGAGCACTGTGCCATGTTGCTGAAAAACCCATCTCCCCAATTTCCTTAGCAGAGGCTGAAGTTAAATTCACAGCTTTTCAGTAGAAAATACCATGTTTCACCCTTCCCGTTTTTACAGAAAGCAAAACAGCAAAAGAGCACAGAGCACTTAGCTGTGCCTTATCATAAGCATACAGTCCCCCCCCCCCTTCAGTGCTAAAGCCAGTAAGTAATTCTGGAGCCTCCTCTTGATGAATATCAAGGCTAATTTGCAATGGAATTAGAATATTTTTTTGGTTTTTGATAGTAACTATTATTTAATGAACTCTGGTCTTTCATTTGGCAGCCAATCACTGTAAAAGGTTTACAGTCTCTTTAATAAGGGAAGAAGTAAACTAGGCATTTAGTCAGACCAGTTTTATTTTTAGAGTTTTAGATGTCAGGAATGAAGGGCATTTTGTGCCATTTTGTCTCCTCATCCAAAGGTAGTTGCATTATATTTTACAATTTCCCTCTTTATATATCAAACTGAAATAACCTTTCAGAGAAAATACAGAAAATATTAGACTTCCAGGTTTACTTAAAATAAATAGTTCTTGACAATTTTATTTCTTAATTGAGTATAGGATGAGAATGCCTTATCACCTAGACCCACTAGGAAAAGATTCTGGACTTTGGAAATAAATTGGAAAATAAATTGCCAATAGATGATAGATAGATGATGACTGACAGACAGATGATTGATATATCAATAGATTAATAGATCAGGAGCCGAGGTGGCACAATGGTTAGAGTGCTGTACTGCAGCCACTTCAAGATGACTGTCATCTGCAGTTTGGCGGTTCAAATCTCACCGGCTCAGGGTTGACTCAGCCTTCCATCCTTCCGAGGTGGGTGAAATGAGGACCCAGACTGTGGGGGCAATATGCTGACTCTGTAAACCGCTTAGAGAGGGCTGAAAGCCCTATGAAGCAGTATATAATAGCAATAGCAATAGCAGTAGACTTATATACCGCTTCATAGGCCTTTCAGGCCTCTCTAAGCGGTTTACAGAGAGTCAGCATATTGCCCCCAACAATCTGGGTCCTCATTTTACCCACCTCGGAAGGATGGAAGGCTGAGTCAACCCTGAGCCAGTGAGATTTGAACCGCTGACCTGCTGATCTAGCAGTAGCCTGCAGTGCTGCATTTAACCACTGCGCCACCTTGGCTCTTATAAGTCTAACTGCTATTGCTATTGCTATTGCTAATAGATCGATTGTAGATAGATGATAGACAGACAGGCAGACAGATCATTTCTCTTCAAGAATTGTGTTTCTGACATTTCTTAACAGAAGGAAGTGAGCTGACTGGTTCCTGCTGGTTAGCAGACACAGAGCAATTTTTTAATATTTACTGATGCAGTCAATAAAAGGGTCACAGTCTCTAACAAGACTTTCAAAATAAGACTGTGGAGTAGCTTAAGTGAGTACAGAACATGCAACAGATTATTATAATGGTTTGCATAGGAATATATGTCTTGTAGTAATGTCAGATCATTAGTTTACCTAGAGATTGTTTCACTTGGCAAAGATCATAGGGACATCGGTGCCTGAGACTTTCCTCCCAGGACCTGCTAAAGAATTTAATCTGGAATCTACCTCAGTTCATGGAAGACATAAATGAATTATTACTATCCCATTATATAAACATGTGTGCAATGTCTACCAATGGGAGTTTATATTTGTTTGCATAAGAAATGTTAGACAGGAATAATAAAAAAAGCAATGTAAAACATGCAATGACCTTAACAGACAGACTATATGATTTGATAACACTATGGGATGATGTTTTTATAGCTATCCCACCATCTCTACATTTTTCCTTACTAATGGCATTCTAATCAATCCTAAGTCTAGATTCTAGCACTGCGTAGCATAGACATTTGCATTGTGGTGTCCTTATACTATCATTCTTAACATCAAAGGAACAGCATCAGTCTCGCTTCTAATATCTCCTCTCTTTCCAGGATCTCCAACTGACTTCATCTGCCTTCTCCTTTGTATTTCTCTGCCTTTCTTCTTCAGGCTTAGCAATAGCAGTAGACTTATATACCGCTTCATAGGCCTTTCAGGCCTCTCTAAGCGGTTTACAGAGAGTCAGCATATTGCCCCCAACAACAATCTGGGTCCTCATTTTACCCACCTCGGAAGGATGGAAGGCTGAGTCAACCCTGAGCCGGTGAGATTTGAACCGCTGAACTGCTGATCTAGCAGTAGCCTGCAGTGCTGCATTTAACCACTGCGCCACCTTGGCTCTGGCTTAGGCCATGAACAAGCATCATAAATGACAACTCTTCATAATTGTTTGTTTATTTGTTTATTTTTGGATAGAAAGAAAGTGTTTCTATATATTTTAGAAAGAGAACCCTCTAGCAGGATGACGTGCATTCTCTTTGTGTCTAAGTTAAGTTGGCCACCTTCTTTTGCCTATCTCCTTTCTGAAATTGGCGTTTGCATGGAAAAAGGCAACAATCCCAGTGGAAGAGGAGAGAATTTTATTGTGCCAATATGAATATGCAATCAGGAGACTGCGGTGTGGATATTTTTAAACTCCATAGACTTGCTTCTCAAAGGAACAAAGCTTGCCTTGTTGGATTTAAGCTTTCTCATTTGCTATAGAAAATGACTGCACTTCAAGCCGTTGCTATGCACCGTGCTGGGCAAGACAGCACTTCGCTGATTTCATCTGAACTCCAGTTAAGTTAACTTGCAGCGATATGCAAGTTATAAACAGAGTCCACTCCCTATTTGTCAGTGTGAAACCCCCGCTCCCCCAAATAATTTTTTCCCAAAGATGCAATGCAAAGAACTCTACACTTCAATTAATTCAGAAGTACTTCAATTTAATCAGGTTTTGCTCTGAAGAGCAATCAACACAGTCAAGTCTAACTATGTGAAACATTCTCTCAGTGTAAGTATGGTGATGGCAGTTCAGGACAATGGGATGAAATGAAGGTACGCTGTGCTCATAAAAAGAAAGGGCACAGCACTGTACAGTTGGGGGGCGGGAATCACCCCACCTGACCATGTTGGTGGTTGAACTATTTTACAGATGTGTGAGAGAGTGTTCCTGATAATGGACAAAGATTAGTGAAGTGGCTTTTGCAATTACAACATAAAAACATAGAATATATATCACAGAATAGCAGTGTCTCACACTTAGCTTGTTATATCCTACCAGGAGAAGAGTAAAACAACATAACACAGACCATATCCTTGTATTGTGAAGGAAAGGAGAAAGACATGTGCTCAAGTAAGCAACACTTTAGAGAAGAAACAGCAAAGAGTTAGACACAGAGGGGACTACACTCTGTCTACAACCTAATCCCCCCGGTTCCACCACAAAACCACGGAGGACAAAATCGTGCTCGACGAAAGCGCGCATTTGACGTCATCACAGCGCGATGAAAACATCGCGCTGTGATCGAAAAATGTAAAAATAAAGCGAAAACCTTACCCTAACCCCCCCAAACCTAACCCTAAACCTAACCCTTAACCTAAGCCTAAATCTAACCCTAAACCTAACCCTTAACCCAGTGTTTCCCAACCTTGGCAATCTGAAGATGTCCGGACTTCAACTCCCAGAATTCCCCAGCCAGCATTTGCTGGCTGGGGAATTCTGGGAGTTGAAGTCCGGACATCTTCAAGTTGCCAAGGTTGGGAAACACTGCAACCTAATGCTAAACCTAACGCTAACCTTTAACGTAACGCTAAACATAACCCTAACACTCTAACCCTAACCCTAACCCTTAACCTAACCTTAACCCTAACCCTAAACCTAACCCTTACCTTTATGTGAATCGGCTTGCTTTAATTTTATTTTTATTTCAATTTTTAATTTTTTTGTCGCGCTGTGATGACGTCAAATGCGCACTTTCGTCGATCGCGCTTTTGTGGACCGCGGTTTTGACGGGTCACGAATCCCCCCGCCGTTGTAATCAGTAGACTATCCATTGGATTGAATCTCCAACTTCCTGTGCCTCAGAAATGATTGCTTTTCATGGTCCACGTGGTAGTTTTCCACATGAAGGAACTTATCAGTTTGAGCAGTCAAAATGTAAAGAATTAAACAGTGTCTTAACGGTACAATTAAGTCATCTAAGTATAATCAACAGATGGTAAGCAAAACATCTATGCAGTAAGCTGGACAACTGGTTAGAACAAGATATCCTAGTAGAGGATGAGTAAGCATGTTTTAGGGAATGAACATCAACTTTAGACCATTGTCTTCTCCTTTCCCAATATCTAGCTGAACAGTTGCCTTTATACCTGTAACCTGTAGACTCTGACACCATTTCAAGATTCTAGTTATTGGACCAAATTCTAACAATCCATTATGGATAGGCTTATAATCCACAAAGTGCATGAATAAACAAAAATTAAAGTGTAAAAATAAGAGTGCACCACATGGGTATCTGACCAACCCAATAACATCATCAAGAGCTGTGTGACGTTGGGAGAGGAGGAGCCGACATCACCTTCTACCCATCTCATCACAGGGCACCTGGGAAGAAGCGATGCTCAACCAAACTAGGACTCAAAACACAGCCTAAAGAGTTGTCCCTGCATGGCCCCATGAGAGTCTGACAACCAATCAGAATAGAAGCTCAGATTCAAAGAGGGCATAAAACCAGGGACTCTCAGCATCTCAGCTTCACCCAACATCTTGAAGCATGTGATCCCCCTTTTCTGTTCAGGAACTCAAGCCATGTGGTCCTGTCCACCATTAAAACCATCTTTCTGAGCAGCCTCCGTGTTTCCAGTGTCTTTTTCCTCATTTGGAATTTAACCCAGGACATTTCTTCCAACAGTGTGATTCTGAAATTTTGGTTTGTTTTAGTTTGGGTTTTTATAACAGATTATAACAGAATAACAGAGTTGGAAGGGACATTGGAGATCTTCTAGTCCAACCCCCTGCTCAAAGCAAGTATAACATTTCAGACAAGTGCCGGTCCAGTCTATTCTTAAAAGCCTCCAGTGATGAAACACCTACAACTTCTGAAGCCAAGTTGTTCCACTGGTGAAGTGTCCTCACTGTTAAGAAATTTCTCCTTAGTTCTAGATTGCTTCTCTCCTTTATTAGACCATTATTATTTTTTTGTTTTTTTTATAACTTTGGTCTTTCTGAATGCCTTATCTGTCATGCCTGAGTGTTTGTGCCATCTTCCTCCTAGCAACAGCACAAATATGCCTTGGCAATATTTTCTTTTAATGCTATATCCTTGGGCACATGCCCAATCCAAACAGAGATTCATCCTCAGTTATTCCAATGTTTTTTTCCTGTTCTTCCATTTGCCATAGCATATTTTATTGACAATATGGATTTATGGCCTTATTTATGAAAAGGTGGGTTTAAAATATAGTCAGCGATTGGAATCTGACCATCTTCTATTGCCAATTTAGGCTGGAACGAGCATATCCATCTCCCTTTTCTTCCCAAGCACTCTCTTCCTGTTGACTGCTAAGAGGAGAAATGGAAAATAGAGAAACAGAGGGACAGTAGTCAAGAAATAATGCCTATTGAAATGCAGCTGATATTAAAGCTGAAGTGACAATAATAAAGGAGAGATGGAAGAAAGGTGAAGTTAAAAAGAAGACAAAAGACAAGATGAGGGACTGAAAGCATAGACAGCCATGGGGAAGGAGGAGACAAGATGAAGAAGTGAAGGAAAGATGATGGAAACAGGACAGGGAATCAAAGACAACCTGAGAGAAATTAGGACAAGAACTGTCTCTGTGTGCTTATTTATTTATTTCACACAGATTTTTTTTTAATGGAAAGGGAAACTAATGTAGAAAGAATCTGAACATAAGGTTAGAAAAACAATAAACTAAGTTGATTCAAGCATGACCAGTTTCTTGCCTCTATTTCATTACAACACCTTTTTTCAATTTCATATAAGATATAATGAGGTAGAATGGGAAAAGAGCCACAATGCAGGATGCACTGATTGATCTCCCCCTACCCAGACCCCCCCACCCCCCAAAAAACGTGTTTTATCCTCTGAGGTTATATGGAAGAAATATCCAGATTGAAGCGTGTATTCCTTGCATTACTAACAAATATAAAACACTTTCTTTTGTTTTCATCTGAAAGCTTTAAGCATTGAAATATGTTGGCTAACTAGGCCTTACCAACCCTCATTATAACTCTTTAACCCAAAGCCTGTCTTTAGTCTGCAGCTTTTTCATATAAATTGCCTGCATTGCAATTTAAAGATCTGTAATTAAAGGTATAGTTTAGGTTAAGGCAAAGATTGCCAGCCCATCAGAGAAAGGAAAGTTGAGCATTAAGTCTGTCATGTCAAATATCCTGTTTTCCATTTAGTAATACAGTTTTGCAACCAAAGGTCATCGCAAAATACATTTGCAAAATCATATCCAAAAATGGAAAATAAAAATTGTTTCATTTTATTTTTATTTTTTTTAAAAAAGGCTGCTTTCGTACAGTGGAGGCTTAAAAAAGGAGAGTGAAGTAACAGTTCCCTTTGCCTTATATGGTTCAGAGAAAAATGTCCAAGTAACTTTTCTTTATAAACAGAGGAGAGAGATATTATTTTAGTAAAAAAAAAAATTGTTTAACCATTGGTCCAGCATTGACCACATTTGTTTCAAAAGAATTATTCTGTGTATCTTTGGCTTGCAATGAACATTTATCTGGTCTTTCTTTGGGTGGATTTTGCTAGTGTTAACAAAACTCTGTTTTCTAGTTTCATCTTTTACTTAAGCTGAGCCTTCCAAATCCATCCTGAAATCTTGCATTGCTATGATTTTGCCAAGTGGGGTGAAACTTTAGTCACTAGGATGCCAGTAGATCAGAATTACAAACTTCAGACTTCTCAACACCTCTCAAGGTTTTGCATATGTTCCCAGGTGCTCCAAAATGTTCCACCAAATTGTCATGGTTATTTGTAGCAGGATAGATACGTGCTGACATATTCAGGGAGAAGCATCAATTCTACTAATTCAATAACTGTGTTTTTTGGAGTATAAGACGCATCTTTTTTTTCCTCAAAAGAGAGGCTGGAAATCTGAGTGCATCTTATACATCGAATACAGCATTTTTTTGCCTCCCAAGCCACACCCCCTTCACCAAAATGGCCATGCAGAGCTTGTATGAGGCTTTCGGAGAACTCCTGGGGGCTGGGGAGGGCAGAAATGAGCAATAAATGGACCATCTTTGTGCTCCCCCACATCCCCAGCAGCACTCTATAAGCCTCCATAAGGCTATGCATGTAATTTTTTTTGACAAAAAGGGCCAGTTTTTGTGAAAAATTGACCATTTTTTGCTCATTTCTGACCACCCCCACCCCCAAGAGAACTCTGCAAGCCCCCCCCCCCCCGGCTATTCATGCTTTTAAAAAAAATGGGCCCATTTTTCGTGAAAAACAATCCATTTTTGGGAGGTTTGCAGAGTACAAAAACTTTTTTTCCCCTTTTGGAAAGCTCTTTAATTGATTGATGAGAATTACGTTGATCAAGTGCTGTGCCAGCAGAAAGAAAGTCTTAGGTGCTGCAGATTGTCAGCGATTTCCTTCTCCAGCACATGGATAAATGCACCTGGAAACATCTACCTACCTACCTACTCTCTCTCTCTCCCTACCTACTGTATTTTTTTTCCTCTCTCTCCCTCTACCTACCTACCTACTCTCTCTCTCCCTACCTATCTACTGTATTTCTCTCTCACTTTCTCTCTTTCTAGTTCTCTCTCTCTATCCCTCTACCTACCTACCTACCTACCTACTCTCTCTCTCCCTACCTACCTACTGTATCTCTCTCTCTCTCTCTCTCTCTCTCTCTCTCTCTCTCTCTCTCCCTCCCTTTATCTAACTACCTACCTATCTAACTATTCTCTCTACCTCCCTACCTACTTTTTTAAAAAAATTGCCTCTTCAAAACTTTAGTGTGTCTTATACCCCGGTTTGTGTTATACTCCGAAAAATGTGGTAATTCATTTCAGTTAAATCTAATTTGATATTTGTGCTGGATCCATATATATATGTTTGAGTGTAACTTGAGGAAGTCACTCAAGGCAATGCATCCTGAGCCTAAAAATGATCACGCCCTGATGAACACTCAGAATTGTTAAGAAGCAACTGAGGTTCCAACAATGAACAGATCAGAGGTGGTATTCAGCAGGTTAGCAATAGCAATAGCAATATCAGTTAGACTTATATACCGCTTCATAGGGCTTTCAGCCCCCTCTAAGCGGTTTACAGAGTCAGCATATTTCCCTCAAAGGTCTGGGTCCTTATTTTACCCACCTCGGAAGGATGGAAGGCTGAGTCAACCCTGAGCCGGTGAGATTTGAACAGCCGAACTGCAGAACTGCAGTCAGCTGAAGTAGCCTGCAGTGCTGCATTTAACCACTGAGCCACCTCGGTTCTGACCAGTTTTGGAGAAAGAGAAACAGAAAGAAAGAGAAAGAAAGAAAGAAAGAAAGAAAGAAAGAAAGAAAGAAGAAAGGAAGGAAGGAAGGAAAGAAAAAAGAAAGAAAGAAAAAGAAAGAAAGAAAAGAGTAGAGTAGAGTAGAGTAGAGTAGAATGACCAAACAGGTTCAATTAAGACTGGAGTTGTTAAAATTAGCTTTAAGAACAGCTAGCCACAACATAGAAGAGAAGCAATTTAAGCATTGGTGAAGAATTGCCTAATCTTTTATTCAAAACAGTTACAACAACAAATACATTATATTTAAGCAGGAATTTTGAAATTCCCATGGGAATCAACAAGTTTATCCACCAAATCTTTATTTTTTTTCTTGAAACAAAGGGAGAATCCATGCTTGTTTGAAATGCTGTAATTCTTAGTGAATGGTAGCCATTCTATCGGACTCGGTTCTGATGTTTAACCTGTGCCCAATGCAAGAAAAACTTCAGTTAAGAAGAGCTCAAAAATAATCCTCCTTTGCAATTTTACTTGGAAGTACGTCCTGTTGAACTCATTACATCATATTGAAGCATTTGATAGTGCTCTATCAAATAATTATTCCCAATTTTTATTTCTGCTTTCTCTTCTGAAGTGTTGTGTGAGTAAAATCCTCAGAATAAGTGCAGTAATTGTTGTGCAAATCATATAAATATTCAATTCTTAATCAGAAAACAAAAGGATGTGGTTTTGCATGATAAAACACTTTGAATTAGCAACACAAGAAAAATCTAAAGCATAGACAACAAATGCATCTATTATTTAGCATCAGAAAAATAATCTATAAAACAGGATGTTATCATCCTTACAGAGAGAGTGAAGTGGATGGAAGGGAAACATAATTCCAATATTTCTTCTGTAAGGCAAGCAGCTTAATTGTTAGTAAAGTCAGGTCTTAATGTTGCAGAACATTTCCAAGAGAAAAAAATGATGTTTTTAAAAAGCTAAGCAAATATAGGTAGGATTAAAAATAATACTAAAATTCTGTTACTTGTAATACATTGGATTAAAAAACCCAAGATGATTGGATTAACAGATTTAAGGAAGGCTTACTGAAATTAAACATGGTTGTACTGGGATCTCATGCAAGGCTGTGGATTATCAATGATGGTTTTGTCAAACTCAGTAAGCTATGAGGACTGCCATTCATTAGTCCTTCGTTGTCTCAGTAAAGTGAAGTCCTTTATGGCAGTAAAATGTTGTTCTTGCAAAAAGTAAATTGAAATGAGAGACAAAATTACAAATCTGGATCAACACTGACATACTACAGACATTTTCAGATATGGATTAATGGAGAGATAGGATTCACAAAACTGAATGTCAATTGAATAGTAAATAAGGATTTTATCTGTGTGTGTATATATACATATATACAGGCAGATAGATGATAGATAGATGATAGATGATAGATGATCGATGATAGATGATCGATGATAGATAGATAGATAGATGATAGATGATAGATGATAGATGATAGATGATAGATGATAGATAGATAGATGATAGATAGATGATAGATAGATGATAGATAGATAGATAGGTGATAGACAGATAGACAGATAGACAGATGATAGATAGATAGATAGATAGATAGATAGATAGATAGATGATAGATAGATAGACAGATAGACAGACAGATAGACAGATAGACAGATAGATGATAGATAGATGATTGATGATTGATGATAGATGATAGATAGATAGATAGATAGATAGATAGATAGATAGATAGATAGATAGACAGATAGACAGACAGATAGACAGATAGACAGATAGATGATAGATAGATGATTGATGATAGATAGATGATAGATGATAGATGATAGATAGATAGATGATAGATAGATAGATAGATAGATAGATAGATAGGTGATAGACAGATAGACAGATAGACAGATGATAGATAGATAGATAGATAGATAGATGATAGATAGATAGATAGATGATAGATAGACAGATAGACAGACAGATAGACAGATAGACAGATAGACAGATAGATGATAGATAGATGATTGATGATAGATGATAGATAGATGATAGATGATAGATAGATGATAGATAGATAGATAGATAGATAGATAGATAGATAGATAGATAGATAGATAGATAGATGATAGATAGACAGATAGACAGATAGACAGACAGATAGACAGATAGACAGATAGATGATAGATAGATGATTGATGATAGATGATAGATAGATGATAGATGATAGATAGATGATAGATAGATAGATAGATATTATTTACACACACACACACACACACACACACACACACACACACACACACACATACACACAGAGATCATGCTTCAGCCGAACCGGTAGCGGTTTGGTGGCCTGAGTTCCCAAGCATGATTTATTGAGGGAGGGATTCCAATGAGGAAAAATTAAACTGTTCAGTGAGGTGGGAAGTCTCTACCTTTTACAAAAATAAAAATAAAAATAAAATCTGAAATTAACTGTGAATGTTGCAAAGTAAAACTTCATTACACTAATATCCAGTTATAACTGATGCAAAACAAGAAGGGGAATATGAGAGAGAAAGCAGGATGTCTATGCAAAGTGGCCAAGATGTAAATTCTGCAGAAGGAATAAGAAAAAGCTGACGTTTTGGAAAGAGTGCCTCAACACTACACTGCTATTTACTAAAAACTGCATGAATATCAAGTTTATTATATATTTTCTAGCTTTAATTCACTATGTCTTGAAACAATTAAGATTTTCATTTTCTGGGAACTTTTCTGGAGAAGGAAAATGTTTTAACAGTCACATATTGATTATTTCTTAAAGCAATTTCATGTAAACATTAAAGAACAAGGCAAACGAGACTCTACTGATCCAGAATAAAACTTTTCTGAAATTCTTATAATAATTATATTTTATACAAAATCATGATTCACCTGGAGAAATGATCCAGAATGCTTGATTAAAACCAAAACCACGGACAGTTCCAGAAGAACCAACAATGTTACATTTCATCAGTCTCTTACCTGTCAAAATCAACCAAAGTAATCAGTTTTCACCCCAAATCATGTCAGACGACCGGATGGCATGGATCTGAGTAAATAATATCCTCAAAAGTTTTCTGTATAGAGAAACTTATAAAAAACTGCACAATTGAAAAAAAAATGGGCAATAATTTTCCCATGTCAAAAAAAAAAATATTGTGACATCCTTGATGAAAAATTCAAAGTGAAACAATTTTACTAGCTGTCAATCCTCCAAGCAGCTTATTGATGACCTGGGGCTATCAATGCTTCAAAATGCTTCTGTAACAGAATCCTAAATATTTATATCTCAGGTTATTTCAAAATTATAGGCCTTTTTAGGAGTTCATATGGGAAAACTTCAAAATAGGTAATTTACAGTACTTCAATTTTCAGCAGAAAAAAAAACTGATGGAGTAAAACACTCACATTAGCTTAATAAAGTAGCATCTCAAAACACATTTAAAAAATATAGAGAGTAGCCCTCTCAGATGAGTAGGTGAAAAGTAGGTGAGTTTGAAACCCTCAATAATATTTGGATAAACAAGAAAGAAGATAGCAATAGCGATAGCAATAGCAGTAGACTTATATACCGCTTCATAGGCCTTTCAGGCCTCTCTAAGCGGTTTACAGAGAGTCAGCATATTGCCCCCAACAATCTGGGTCCTCATTTTACCCACCTCGGAAGGATGGAAGGCTGAGTCAACCCTGAGCCGGTGAGATTTGAACCGCTGACCTGCTGATCTAGCAGTAGCCTGCAGTGCTGCATTTAACCACTGCGCCACCTTGGCTCCTTACAGATAACAACTGTATCTTTTTTATCAATCAATATTTGTTTAGAATTTTTTTTAAAAAAGTTCTGCTGATCTCTTGTTTTGGACCAATGCTACAGTTGACAGGAACTAAGTAATTTTCATTGGGTCATATATCATATTCTTCCAGGGGAAATATGGCAGTAAATGTGTCTGTATGGTTACTTTTTAAAGAAATGCAGAGTTATGCTGCTTTTAAGGGAGAGAGAGAGGGGGAGGGAGGGCAAGAGTGTTGGTGGGGGGGGGAGAAGGAGAGGGAGAAAGAATAACACCCCTACTGATATATTTTTTTTTTAAAGAGAAACAGGTCCAATTTCCCATTTATGGAGAAAAATGAACACCAGAACTGAAAATAGTTAAGTATTTTGATATTTGAGGAGCTAAGATAATTGTTTTCCACATCACATTGTGTATATATTGTAGTCAAAATATTTGCCAGCATGTTTTTACGAAGTGCTAATTTCTATGTTTGTTAGAATAGAGTGGGATTTTGGATAACATCAGTGATGTTATAAAGACAGTAAACATGCCCAAATAAGTTTAAAGTACAAGTTGTGAAATATTGAGAATATATCCAAATTGCTGTTCTGAAATAAACATGATTTGTAAGGCATATGTCTTTTTCCCCCAACCCTTTAAATCCATTTTTTCTCTCTTTTAATCAACATCTCACAGATATAAAATAGAATATTCTTTGCTACTTTGAAACCCTGCTTTCTAGAATTAAATTTCTTTTTTTAAGGTTGGCATTATTTGAGTATTGGTACTATTAATAATCTCTTGTTATTAAATATTAAAACATTCTATTTGCTAGCTACCTTTTCAGCACACAATGCTTTTCAGGATTTTTGGCAGGCTAGAAGAAAATAACACAAGACACTTTCTTTAATTTTTATATCACATTGCATTTGCTTAATTCTAGAAAGCAGGGTTTCAAAGTAGCAAATAATATCCTATCTTATATCCATAACATTTTGATTAAGGGAATAGGAATTATCCTCTCTTTTGAATTGACTTTTGCAGCAACATTTCACTTCCTCCAATTATTAGAGGAAGATAATTGTGCTATATCTGCATAGTCCAGATCCTTTATAATCTTGAACAACATTTTGGCTCAGGGCAGGACATAAGACAATCTTCACTTCTCACCAGGGTGATGGGAAAGTTTTCACAATCTTTAGCTATGGTCCCAAAGCTGCATATTCTGATGCAGTTGATCACAGGCACTTGATTTAGTGCTACAAAGAAATCTGGAAGAATCCAATAATGTTTCTAAGTCCACATAATGTTAAATAGAAAGTATGGGTGATTTTGAAGTTTTAGAGTTGAAAGTAGCAAATAACTATATTTTATTCAACAGTATCTATATTCCTGTATTAAATCAGTTGACCAACTATTTAAATTTCTCTTTCTCTCTCTCTCTCTCTCTCTCTCCCTCTCCCTCTCTCTCTCTCTCTCTCTCTCCCTCCCTCCCTCTCCCTCTCTCTTTCTCTCTTTCCCTCCCCACCCTCTCTCTCTCCGCTCTCTCTCATCTTAACACCAAATACAATAAAAGAATCATAAAATTGGCCATTTAAGCCATGCTAATTACAGGAGACTTTATTAAACCATTTTTCAACAGATGGACATCTAAGCATAAAGACATTCAGTAAGTGGGAGACCACTTTCTCTCTAGATGATTGGTCCTAATATTAAATGAAAGTGGGATACAATTGAATTATGAATAAAATGGGCAAATATTATAGAGACTGGAAAAGATTTACCAAAGTCTACCAGAAGCTGTAGGAGGGCACAGTAAATATCTTTCTGCTCTGTAAATTCTGATTTTGATAATTTACTACTGTTTTGTTTTTACTATTTGGATAATTTATTTACCTCCTCTGATATTTGTATTAATGCACCTTTGAAACAATGGTAAAAATATTTATCCGGATTTAGATGTCCAGGAAAGAAACCAAGAGTTAAATTTCACATTCTTCAAGATTGTCTGATTTTCCAAATGTATTTTGTATTTGATTTTTGATGAAAGAATGGGTTATGTTATGAAATAAGTGAATGTTAGAATGAGAAAACATAGTGTGAAGTTTGAGGGGCTTGTTTTGTTATGGGATGATAAAGTTAATGTGGACTTTAAAAATGACTATATTAGGAACACCATATTATGAATATGGAATAGATGTCAATCCAAACTTCTTTTATTGGCCTCAACACAAGATGGGCAAAATGGTGGCTGTGTGGGTGTGTGGATAAACAGCAAGCAAAGGAAAATGAATAACATATCAAGATTTGTTAATATAAGAAAATGGAGAATTTAAGATAAAATAAATAGAACAAATGCCTACTGAGGTATTTACTTTTCAATGCTTTTCATATACACAACTAAATGAAAAAGCTGCCAGGTATAGAATAACATGTAACAAAATTTGAAAGGGAAGTTCACAAATGATGAACCAGCATTTACTACAATGCATACATTATTGTTGACATTTGAAATGGAGCATTTCAAAGTTCCATTTCAACAATAGCAACAGCATTTAGACTTACATTCCACTTTACAGGCCTCTCTAAGCAGTTTACAGAGTCAGCATATTGCCCCCAACAAGTTCGGGTCCTCATTTTACCCATTTCGTAAGGGATGGAAGCAGATGAAGGTTCCTACCGGTTCACACAGGTTCAGGCGAACAGGTAGTGGAAATTGGGTCCCTGAACTGGTAGGGACAACAGGCTGGCCATGCCCTCAAACCAGCTCAGATGCTCGCCCTGCCTCGTCTTGACAACAGAACTGCCTCCTGCTTCCTACACACAGGTAAGCATTTGCCCTAGCCTAGCCCCCTCCCCACGCCATTGCAGTGACAGCGGGGACAGCGGCAGCCCAGCATGCCCCTTGGCTTCATGTACATACATCTTATTCAGATGTATGTCTGAATAAGATGTATGTCTGAATAAGATGTATGTACATGTCTTATATCCCTAGGCAAATGAAAGATTATTTCACTACTTGATATATGGAAAAGAGGAAGTCACCATGAAGTTTTAAGACACATTAACTTGCTGTCAGGAATCTTTCCGGTTCCACCACAAAACCGCGGTAGACTAAAGTGCGTGTGACTAAAGCGCGGTGAGAAAACCGCACCGTCAAAACTGCGGGACAACAGCGCGCCGACAACAGCGCGCCGACAGAAGCGTGCTGTAACATAACCCTAAAAATAACCCTAAACCTAACCCTAAACCTAACGCTAAACCTACCCTAAACCTACCCTAAACCTAAACCTAAACCTTACCTTAAGTTAAATTGCGCTTCTGTCGGCGCGCTGTTGTCGGCGCGCTGTTGTGGGCGCGCTTTTGACATCGTGGTTTTAGCGCCGCAGTGTTGTCGGTGTGCTTTTGACGTTCGCGGTTATGTCGTGCCACAATCTTTCCAATATCCCACAAAGAAGACATGATTTTTTGTTAATTTGTTTAAGCAAACAGTTGAAATTCCTTCAAGTATTTTGGAATAGATTCTTCTACATATAGCTCACATTTCTTATTTAGCTGATGATCCTTCTGTTAACATTAAACCCATTGTAAAAATAACAGCAATTGAATGTTTTACCACAATCAACGCATTACATGACTGGAGTAAAGTTAGTGGCAGGGCGGCTTTTGCCTCTTGAAAGCAGGCAAAAGCCACCCAGCCGCCCTGGCGCTATGTGGGACATGGCGTCCCGCCTCTAGGTCGGACATAGCGCCGGGGCGACAGGGCGGCTTTTGCCCACTTGCCTCACCAGCCATAAACCTCACCGCACGTCACTGATAGACACACACAGACATTACAAACTGCAAATCTAAATGGGAAAACTAATCTGGCAAAGGAATGGAAGGGAATCTTCTAGTTAACCTTATTTGTAAGAAATATCCACATTCAGGGATATTACCCATTGAAAAGTCTCCGTCTCTTTCCTGCATGGACAAAACAGAAGAGAGAAAAAAAGAGGCTAATCTGAAGAAGTCAGTAGATTTTGACACAACGCAGTTACTATCCAATTTAAAGTTTAAAATCCACTCAAAGTAAACAGAAAAAGAAGAAAATAAAGACTTTATGTGTTCTGAGCTGCCAAAATAGCATGTGGATTATATGTACTGCGCAACTGATGTTAAATGGAGCCATTTTTCCTTAGTTGCAGGTAATTATGTTAAAGCAGATTCATGCAATGTTGTGATACCTGTTGAAATTGAAAAGCCTTTAAAAAAAAAACACATGTAATTAAAGTGCAATTTTGAGAAGAGCGTTTAGCTTTCATCGGTTGTGAACCTTTCTCTCCTTTTCCACCATTATCCCCGTTTATGGATAAACAGTCGAAGGCTATTTGTCCAACCGCTTTTAAAAGTCCTCCAATTTTTATTGAGGATGAATTCCAATGTCTTTTGGAGCTCACTTTTGTACTGAAGAAATCAATCTGAAGGAAAAATGGCAACTGGTTGTAGAAATTCTTTACTCTCCCTGATTGCCTGATAGCACTTTACAATCTCATTGTGTTCTAGGTAGTAAAAAGTCTGGGGGCATGTAAAAAAATTTAATATGGACAATTCATTCTAGCTAAGACTTTCAAGGGGAAACAAATGAATTGGAAATGGGTCAAGATTTTTTGTGTGTTTTGTTTAGAAGCAAGTTAGTGTGAGAAAAGAGCTAAAAACTCACCTGTGTTTCAATTTTTAGGAATGAGGATTTTCCCCCCCACCACCACACACTTACTATATTATCTGTAAATGGACTATTTTAACATTGTTATATTAAATTCATTACACAAATTCTTGTTTTGTTCGTCAAGCGGTGACAAAAACATCTGCAATAAGGTATTTCCAACATTCATGCAAACATGGCTCGGTGGGTCTCAAAAAGAATCCTCCAATTTTACGATTGTAATGTAGATGTCCTAAATTAGGCATCACTATATCCTATCTGAATCCCTTTCAGTTTGGATTCAGGCCTAGATATGGGTCTCGTGTTGCATTGTTCAAACTATTGGATGTCATCTGATGGTACATGAATCTGGTGGGATTCATTTTTGTTTTTACTACCAGTTCTGGGGACATGACTTGGTGGGTGTGGCATAAAATCTCCATTCTCCCACCCCCCACTTCAGGGAAAGGTTACTGCAAAATCCCCATTTCCTCTCAATCAGCTGGAGGCAGAGAATAGATGTGGGCAGAGAATAGATAGGGACCAATTAGAGGTGGTATTCTCCAAACAATTCAAAATTTCTGCTACCAGTTCTCCAGAACTGGTCAGAACTTGCTGAATACCACTTCTGGTATCTTTGCTCTTCTTTACCATTTGGTAACTTTCCGTATTGTCAACAATGGTATCAGTGGCAGTTCAGCTTAATATCTTCTCTAGGAGGAGCCGAGGTGGCGCAGTGGTTAAATGCAGCACTGCAGGCTACTTCAGCTGACTGCAGTTCTGCAGTTCGGCGGTTCAAATCTCACCGGCTCAGGGTTGACTCAGCCTTCCATCCTTCCGAGGTGGGTGAAATGAGGACCCGGATTGTTGTTGGGGGCAATATGCTGACTCTGTAAACCGCTTAGAGAGGGCTGAAAGCCCTATGAAGCGGTATATAAGTCTAACTGCTATTGCTATTGCTATTGCTCTAGTATTTCAGTTTTGAAAGATCTCTTGTTCCCTTTTCTTATTCCTTATCAATAATCAAACTGTAAAAAAAACTCATCATCCAATCCCAACAAGCATAGCTCTACATAGAGCTACCAGAAATAGTAACACATATATTTTAACCTTAATTTTTTTAAAAAAATACATTTTGTAATCAAATTTATCAACTTTATGTAAGAAATAAAGCAAAAGAAATCTCTCTTTCCCCTGACATATAAGCAGATCCTTAAGACCTTGTCATTCGGTTCCGATCAAAAATAATATCCCACATGTTGATTGCTTATCTTTTTGTCCTTGTCTCCTTTTAAGAGCACTTTCCTTGATTTCACCCATTGCTTTTGAAAATTCACGATAAGAAGGCTTTCCAAGTCATTCTTCTGATTATTTGCATGTCCCCTTTTAATTATTAAGAAATCCTCTGGTTTCATTTGTTTGGCATCTTTTTCCATATCATTCTTATATGTTGACATCTTTTCATTTTCAGATTGACAGTAACTTTTTCCATAGCACTTTTTAAAACTTCACATTTTCATTCATTCGCAGCCTCTTTTTTATCCAATAAAATATGTTCTTTTTCTATATCCTCTGTAACAATACCAAACAGCCAATATCTGACTATACTGCTCCCAGATTGATTCAATTTCTTATATAATCAATATTGCTCCATTTCATTAATGGGTCTCTTTTCCTTTAATTGTTTGTCCTCTCTGATTCTCTCTCATCAGCCTTCAAGCTTCCTCTTATCCCCTGTTCATTTTCCAATCAAAACTTTCCACAGGAAAAAATTTTTACAATTAATTTCAACATCTTCATATGTTCTTTCATAAAATTTTAAATACTGCACAGGAAATATTCTTTTGAGTCCATTTCACCCCTTAATTTTTGAAAAATCCATCTTCTACTCATCCTTTGACTGCTTTCCAATTTTTTAATCTTTAAACTTACATCGAGCTTCTTTCATCCAGGTTAAAAGAAGATTCTCCCGGTGGCATAATAAAATTTGCCCTTTGGAAGGTTCTTAACTGCTGAGAAAATCAATAATAACAGTTTCCTAAAATAATTAAGATAGAAAGTGGGTGAATTCAATATTTCTTTCAAAGGTGTAGAAACATGTCTTAGGCAGGATGATTTCCCCCACTCCACAACTCCCAGATCAATCGCATCCACTGAAAATTGTTATTTTATCATATCTTTGCAGGGACACTCTGTCTGAAGCAAACCTGTGAGTAATGCTTTTCCTCTCCTTGATCCAGAAAGAGTTTTGAGGAGCCAATCCATTAATCATCTATTTTTGCCATATCAGGGACGTGGTGGCTCAGTGGCTAAGACGCTGAGCTTGTAGATCACAAAGGTCAGCAGTTCAGCAGTTCAAATCCCTAGCGCCGCATAACAGAGTGAGCTCCCGTTACTTGTCCCAGCTTCTGGCAACCTAGCAGTTTGAAAGCATGTAAAAAATGCAAGTAGAAAAAATAGGAACCACCTTTGATGGAAAGGTAACAGCATTCCGTGTGCCTTTGGTGTTGAGTCATGGTGGCCACATGACCACAGAGACATCTTCGAACAGTGCCGGCTCTTTGGCTTTGAAATGGAAATGAGCACCACCCCCTAGAGTCGGGAATGGCTAGCACATATGTGCAAGGGAACCTTTACCTATTTTTGCCATAGTTGGCAACTCCATGAAAGCAGAACCATATTCAGTGCACCATAACTATTCAGGGAAGTTGAGGGATCTCCTCTCTCCAATGACATGTACCCAACCAGGTCCAGAAGGAAGTTCATTCTCCAAGTCCTGTCTGCCAGGGAGTGTCATCGGTAGGGACCCAGGAAGAAAGCTTCTTCTGTTGTTGCTCCTAACCTGTTGAATGTCACCCCCTTCTAGAGATCAGACTAGCCTAAACTTTACTAGCTTTTTGCAAGACCTTAAAAATACAGTTTGGCCAAGAGGCATAGAGACCTGTGGCATATTACAGCCAGGACATTGGCTATATTAACTTTTATGTGTGGAGATGGTTACCTCAGTTATGAATTTCATTTTGTGATTTTAAATGGTTTTTCATACTGTTTATATTGCTTTAACTTCTTGTGTTGGTTTTCTGTTTTTACTATTTTTAACTGTTAACCAGAACCTTATACCAAGATGGGAGACTACATACATTTCATAAATAAATAAATAAATTAGAGGTGAGAAAGTTCAGCTTTCCTGAGATTAAATTCAAAATCTAGCTGAAGTTAGAGATGCAATGCCTAAAGGTCACATGCGCCTTGCCTTTATGCAAAACTCTTTGAATACATACCAAGTTAGGCAGGCATGTCAAATCTACCTAGGCTTCAGCTCGTAACTGAATATGTAGAGACATCTCTACATAAATTCCTTCGGTGTGAACATGTGCTATGAATTTTCAGCAGAACACTGAGTCACTCAATTGTGCACAGCAAACATCCATGTCTGCACAATTTATTTACGGAGCAGAGGAATGGCTTTCCACATATCCTTTAAAGCTCTTAAAAAACAGGCATGGATAACATTGGCAGCCTTCAAGAGCAAAGATTTCGGGCAAAAACAAAATTAAAAACGTGTGGCAAACACATTCTTACTGAAGCCTTCAGTTGAACTTTGCCGGAATAAAATAATTAATGTTGTCTAAAAAGCCCTTATGCAAGTTAAAGATCCTATCACCAGTTTTATATTCTCATGATCATATGCAACATTCATCAACATGTGCAGGGTATGTGAATTGTCTCCTGAAGCGTGACCTGTCAAAACCGCGGTCCACTAAAGCGCGCCCGATCAAAGCGCGTATGTGACGTCATCAGCAGCGCGACAAATAAAATTAAAAATAAATTAAATTAAAATTAAAATAAAATTAAAGCAAGCCGATTCACATAAAGGTAAGGGTTAGGTTTAGGGTTAGGGTTAGGTTTAGGGTTACATTAAGCGTTAGGGTTAGGTTAAGGGTTAGCGTTAGGTTTAGCATTAGGTTAAGGGTTAGGTTTAGGGTTAGGTTTAGGGTTAGGTTA
The DNA here is from genome assembly GCF_051295495.1 of Thamnophis sirtalis. Lineage (NCBI taxonomy): Eukaryota > Metazoa > Chordata > Lepidosauria > Squamata > Natricidae > Thamnophis > Thamnophis sirtalis. The sequence goes on from NW_028261388.1 coordinate 85,045,905, forward strand.
AGGGTTAGGCTTAGGGTTAGGTTTGGGGGGGTTAGGGTAAGGTTTTCGCGTTAATTTTAAATTTACCCCTCACAGCGTGCCGTTTTCGTCGCGCTGTGATGACGTCACGTACGCACTTTCGTCGAGCGCGCTTTAGTCTACCGCGGATTTGTGGTGGAACCCTCCTGAAGAGCCATGAATTGGGCTTCCTAAGCAGAACAGAAATGGAAATGCAACAGAAATGCTATCACATTCTGAGAAGAGCTCAGACAGGTTAAGCATTTTTTTTTAAAAAAAATCACAATTATGTTGCTAAATTTTCAGTACCTGTAAGAGGTTCTGCTTCCCAAAGGAATACAAAGGGAGAAAAGTCTGAATTGGGAAGAATCCGCTCTTGAGTTCTTGTCAAGTATGTTTTCATCAAAACAGAAAACATCTCTCTCTTTTTCTGTATTTGTAATAGATAGAAGAAAGAGAAGATGTTTTGTATTTATTCCAATTTTTGAGGATTTAAAAATCTTTTATTTAAGGTATTTTTTTTCAGAAGATGTGTTTTGATATACATGCTGAAGATTATTTTTTTTCAGTCAACAAGGGGTAGCTTAACCTCCATAGAGTTTTTTCTTAAGAGTGAACAATTTCATCTCAGATCTTGTTTGAATTGGTTCCTATCTGACCTATGGATCACTTTATGGTGATTTATTGTACAAAGTGGGCTAGACACAGTGTTGGAAAAATGAGCTATATTAATGGAAAGAATAAAAAAGCAACATTACTGAAAAGAAAATAAGACTTTATATAAAATGTTAAATATACACTCAACACTGAAGTCAAAATCAAAAGAAATCAAAATTGTCTGTATTGTTCCTTATTTAAAATCAGATGTCTTTTAAATTAATTTCTTCAATTTTTTTTTTCACTTACCGTTCCCTCTTTTGTAAAATATAGAAATGACATTGTGCATGGCTGTCTTGTAGATCTGCTTGGATGGGAGAACACTTGGAAATTCGAGGGCTATACACTAGTGTATGTGTGTGAGAGAGAGGAGTGGAGGAAGAAGGGGAGAGAGACAGAAAGAGGGAGGGAGGATGGGACAGAGAGAAATGAGAGAGAAGAGAGAGCTTTCTGCTTTGTTGGAGACCATGGACATTTAATTTGTGTGTGTGTGTGTGTGTGTGTGTGTGTGAGAGAGAGAGAGAGAGAGAGAGAGAGAGAAAGAGAAAGAGAAAGAGAGAGAGAGAGAGACATGGCGTAGGACCTGGATATCTACGGGACCGTCTTCTGCCACATACCTCCCAGCGCCCGATAAGATCTCACAGGGTGGGCCTTCTCCGGGTGCCATCAACTAGACAATGTCATTTGGCGGCTCCTCGGGGGAGGGCCTTCTCTGTAGCTGCCCCAGCCCTATGGAATGATCTACCCCCAGAGATCCGGACCCTCCTCACTCTCGCGGCCTTCCGAAACTCTATTAAGACCTGGCTTTTCCAGCAGGTCTGGGGCTGTTGACCTCTTGAATGAGGTCCAGCCCCACTAAGGTTGAGTTCATGTTGTGTCTTTTTAACTGCTTTGTCTCTTTATTTTTTAAATCTTTTAGTATTCTTTTAAATTGTTTTTTATGTAAGCCGCCCAGAGTCCTCCTTTAATACATTTATTAAACAACGAGAGAGAGAGAGAGAGAGAGAGAGAGAGAGAGAGAGAGAGAGAGAGAGGGAGAGAGAGAGGGAGAGAGAGAGAGAGAGAGAGAGAGAGAGAGAGAGAGAGAGAGAGAGAAAGAGAGAAAGAGAGAAAGAGAGAGATTGATTTGGGGGAAGCTATAGAAAAACAATTACAAAAACAAAAACATGCTTTAAACCCAGGAAACAAAGAAAGCATTAAAAAAGAGGGTCAGGATGGCTTTATCCTAATTCACTAGCATATAAGAGGGAAGCAAAATTCTGGCTTTATGACAGCTTTAAGACTTGTGGACTTCAACTCCCAAAATTTCTCCTCCAGTCAAGTTGGCTAAGGAACTCTGGCATTGAAGCGTGCAAGTCTTAAAGCTGTCAAGTTACAAGACCTTTGAACCCAAACCCTTTAGAAAAAACCCCAGGGGTGTTCAAACTTGACAGCTTTAAGACTTTAAGGTTTAGAGGCGGGAGGGGTGATTGGTGAGCCAGCCAATCAGTGAGCCGCAGGTGGGGCAAGCGTGGTGCGGATGGGCAGGGGGAGGGAGCTGGAACTGGTTCTAAATGGCACGGTAGATTTGTGGAACCTCTTCTATAGAAGAGGTTAGAACTGGAAGGAACCCACCCCTGATTGGGAGGGAGAGGGAGAGGGAGAGAAAGAGAGAGGGAGGGAGGGAAGTAGGGAGGGAGAGAGAGAGAGAGAGAGAATTTGGGGAAGCTATAGAAAAACAATTACAAAAACGAAAATATGCTTTCAACCCAGGAAACAAAGAAAGCATTAAAAAAGTAGGCCAGGATAGCTTTATCCTAATTCACCAGCATATAAGAGGGAAGCAAAATTCTGGCTTTATGTTATAGCCCATTTCTCAATGATGTACAATATTCCATTCAAATTTAGGGTACTTCAAAGAGCTGAGAGATTGCAAAATATAAATCCATTCATCCTATCCTGGATGAAGACAAGGACAATCCACTTCACCCTCAGAAAACAAACCTCTTCACTCTATGGATGCAATCTAGCACAGTCAAGTTCAATTTGCACGGCTTTATTTTATTTTGGTAACTGGTTTAAAGACTGTAGGGGGGAAAAAAGGCAAGGGAAGTCCTGTCTTACACTTTCTTCCAGTCTTCAACTCACAACCACCTGGTCTATTACAATCCCCCTTCATAGGGATATCTTGGCTGAAAGTTTCATCAAGTTCTGGCTCTAAAGAAAAAAACAGATAAACCAGAAAAGAAAAAGACCATGGGTACAACAAAAGGAAAATTAATTAATACTCCATTTCTAATAAATTTAACACATTTTATTCACATGGGCTATTCAATTGTTGTTATGGATTTCATCCTCAAAACACCAAAAAACATTATAAATAGTTTCAAGAACAAATCTCACAGACATAGCACTGAAATGCCTTACATCAATTCTTATAATGTTTGGCATGCTTTTCCAATTCACATTGTGAATGAGTATTGTTTAAATTTCAAACCATTGTTACAGCCATTTATCTCCTCGTCCCACAATCCCCAGTAATCTGAAAGTATAGAAATTCTGAGTTCAAGATTGAATTGGATTGGATTCTCTCTGGAACAACACGATATGGATGCTTCTGGGAGCTGGGGGCCATTTTCCTTATTTCTGCCCTCTCCAGCCCCCATGAACTCTCTGAAAGCCTCCATAAGGGTATGCACGGCTATTTTGGTGAAGGGGCGGGATTTCAGGAGAGAAAAAATGCTGTATTTGATGTATAAGATGCACCCAGATTTTCAGCCTCTTTTTTGAGGAAAAAATGTGCATCTTATACTCCAAAAAATACAGTAGTTAGATTTCAGCAAGCACTTGCTATTTAGTTCATCTATATAACTAAGTACAGAAATTGTGTATGCAAATATTGGGACACATTTCTCATTCATTCTTGGCTAGGTTTTCTGTATGTATAACTGTTGTACCAGCGAGAGACTTCATGACATATTCAGGTAATGTAGCCTCAGACTGGCAACTGTCACTGGGACATTTTTTTCTAATAGGCAAATATTAAATGCAACTAGAAAGTTGATATCTATCATTAGTTTCTGTTCTGTATGCTCTTTTCTCTATCCCAGACACACCTTTTCCCTGTTTCCTTTTCATATAAGTCTTTGAGTCTCGGTTAAGAGCCTGATATCCGGTTCTTGCTACATATCCATTCATATTTTGTAACTTCTCCCTGATTTTGAAGCTAACTAAATCATTAGGAAAGTGGGAAGAAGGAGAGCTTCTAGTCATGAAAGTGGAAGGGACATGTAAGAAGTTTTTTTTTAATTATTAAAATGTTTTTATTTTCCATTTTTCATACAGTCACATATATACTGTGCATAACCGGGGCCATACAACATTAAACAATAATCACAGCAGTTCCTCTTGTCAGCAATACCCCCAGAAATATAAATAAAATAAAACTCAAACTCAAATAGAAACCCAATATACCTCTTCCGCTCTCCATACACCTCTTTCTTCCACCACCCCCCTCCAACTTACTATCTTCCCTCCATCATTCCCCTCTACCTACTAGGGATGTAAGAAGTTTTTAAGTGATCTCTAATAGATGACAAATCTGTTGTCAATCAAGGTCAGTCATGGAATTGCAATGGGAATTTTAATAGAATTGATTGATCCGACTTAGTGTGAGATCATTTTAATAGGGTATGTAGTATACAAATTATATTTAATGGGATTCTCCAAGGTGGGGACTAAAGCTAAAGGGGTTTACATATGTATATTTATTTTTTAATCCTCCAAAGGTATGCATATTTCTCCAATCCTTATTGGTAATTATATTTTTCTACGGATTGCTCACTCCTCCTAAGGGCAGCACGGGGATTCCAAGGAAGCAGAATTACATCTAAGACTGAATTTTTCAAAACTCATGGGAACGTGGGATTAGCAAGGCATATGAATGCCTTGAGCATTAGGCTCCTCTGAATCTGTAACCCTGTGGCACTGAATCATCGCTGTATTGCTGCATCTTTGATGAAAGAAGTCTATGCAGTAGCCCTCCAGCACTTTATCTTTTATAGTCTGGTTTTAACAAGCTTGCTTCTTAGCAGATTTGTACTAAAATCAACGCAGAGCACTTAAAAAAGCATTTATGTTTGGGTGGGAGGGTGGATGAAAGCTGGGTAGAAAAGGAGTGGATTTTTAATGCACATTAAGGCACATATTTAGAGAAGAAAACTCTATGTCAATTTCATTGTATTTATTTTCTACAATGACAATAAAGACTATATTATACTACGGAAAAAGCAAAATTTATGCAACTGATGGAACATTCAGGTACACCCTATTCTCCTGTATTAAAACAAGAAGTGTTGGAAGTAAATTTTGGGAAATCTCTTTGCATAACCTTGCCCTTCTTTAAGATTTTCTGTTTATATTTGGAATGCGTCTGGTAGATTTTGTCCATGCAAAGTTGAATAATGATGCTAATTACTGTTTGTTTTAATTTGATTGTATATGTTTTGGTAATATTTTTTTGGTTTTAGTTTTATTTGATGTAACTCTGGAATCATGTAACCCCTAGTTATGTGACTTGGGTAACTAAAGAAATCTTATGAATGAATGAATGAATGAATGAATGGTGATCTATATTTTATCCTGATATAGGATAAATGTATAGAGAAGTTCTGTGAATGTTGGATTTCTGCACCCAGCAACCACCAAGGCAATCAAATGCACTTCAAGGAAAATTCCAGAAGTTTACTGATTCAACATTTCAATGCAATTGCACCCTTAATGTGGGCTCTATTCCAGCACAAGCTGTTTTGATAGGCACATTCCTTTCTCAGTGAAGAGAGTTTTCTAATTTTAATTGGTGCTACTAAGAATGTACCTGTCTGACTTTCAATCTAGGTAGGCTAATGCAAGAGAAAGTGAGTGCAGGAAATCACCTGAGATTAACACCTGGAGCAGAGTTATTTAGTCCCAGTCATTAATCTTCATCTATATAAGCCTCTTCTCCATGTAGAGTTCCTAATCCCTTGAATCGTAGACATTGTGGGAGGAGACCTGGCATAGCCTGGAAGAGGTTGTGTGTGTGGTGGTGATGGGAGACAAAAATACATTTTCCATTAAATATGTCTTTATCTCCAGTTTATTATACCATGTTGGAATTCTACCATTCTACCATATTATACCATGTTGGAAAATATAATTTTCCAACATGGTATAATATTTTCTGCTCATTCCATTCATCCTTTAAGAACTGTAGTTCTTACCACTTTCTTTACTTCTTATTCGTGTGTCAAATGCATCATTAACACTAGCAAAAGACAGCATGCAATAGCTATTTTCATTTATCTAGTAATTTTTAAATTACAGGTTGTGGGGGGGGGGGAACAGCTGTATAATCTTGAATTCCCTGCTTCTTTCTCTAAAAAAATAAAATTAAAATAGGAGATTAGCAAATTCTGCATGGTAACTTTCCCTTATACACAGGTGTCAGAAGAACTAGTGGTCATCCAGTTTTCACTTGTTGAAATAAAAGCTGTAAACCTGCTAAAGAGGAAATAAAATAGCAATAGCAATAGCAGTTAGACTTATATACCGCTTCATAGGGCTTTCAGCCCTCTCTAAGCGGTTTACAGAGTCAGCATATCGCCCCCAACAATCCGGGTCCTCATTTTACCCACCTCGGAAGGATGGAAGGCTGAGTCAACCTTGAGCCGGTGAGATTTGAACCGCCGAACTGCAGATAGCAGTCAGCTGAAGTGGCCTGCAGGACTGCACCCTAACCACTCCGCCACCTCGGCTCATAATGAAAAGCTGAGTTAACTAGCTCTTTTTCTTATACTCATTGGCAAGAATCAGATTAACGTTCAAAAGCAATACATCATTACAAGTGTACTACCAGATAGGAAACAAAATATTGGAACAGAATATTTTCTTTTGGTCTGAATAATTTCATCTTCAGATGTCAGTTTTACAAGACCTACATCCATCAGAATAAACACGATCTTTCAGCCAGTACCATTGCAGTGTTGACAATCAGCTTTGGAATAGCCTCTATTCTATTCTTGTGTATGCCTGGTGTGATTCATTGATCGTTTTAGCACTAATACTTAACACATAGACGTATGTACTGCTTTACAGCCCTTTCTAAGTGGTTTACCGAGACAGCATATTGCCCCCAACAATCTTGCTCCTCATTTTACCAATCTTGGAAGGATGAAAGGCTAACTCAACCTTGCGCCGGTGAAAATCAAACTGCTGGCAATTGGCAGAAATAGCCTGCAATGCTAAATTCTAAATACTGCCCCACCATAGCTCATAGATTATCATTGATTTTCATTAAGTTTATCATTGGTAAGCAGTCACTGAGCTTATTCCCTAAAATCCCTTGTCTCTCAACATGGATTCTCTAAGATTTAGTCAAACTTCATATATCCTTCCTCTTTAGGTACCATTCCACAGAAGTTACCTATCTTATACTATGGGTTCAGCCCAACCCACGATCAATTCTTGCAGCAGAGATCCTTAAAGCTGGCAGAACGCTTATATAATTAGGCATATTTAGACATCAAAGGGCTGGGCTGATATTAGATGGGACACTGGTACTGCACCAAAAGCTAATTATGTTTATTTTCTGACCATATTCCTTACATTTCTCGTTGAGTGGTTTATTGGCCAGATCTGATGTTAAAAAACATGGATATGCTGGGTCTTGGCATTTTGAGGGACAAATGAGCCTGAATGATTGTTGAGCTTCAAACAGCAGCCAAACAGACAGTTTAGTAAAATAAATACCACTACTTTTTATTCTTGTCAACCACTTTAGTTCAGAAATAAAGTCTAAGTAAGAAATCCAGAAATATTTAGAGGAAGAAAAGAAAGTGAATTCAGATGGATTTGTACCAAGTGAAGGCTGAACAGATTTTATTTCATTTGTAAAAAATTAGCAGCTACCCATCTTGCCACATGGTACCTCTGGGTGGGATATGATCTCTCAGAGTAAGATCCCACTGGTGTGTGTGTGTGTGTGTGTGTGTGTGTGTGTGTGTGTGTAAAAAAACTTCATTCTTTCCAGCGTCTTTGCTAACAACGGTGTGACATCATCTAGTACCATTGTTAATAACACAATGTTCCCTTTCCATATTCCCAAGGTACACCTGGCTCCCAATATTATGAAATCTTTATGTGACTCATGCATAACATCCTGAAAGAGAAGGTTTCATTATGCCTGCAATGATAGAGCCCGTGAATCACTTTGCTGGGTGAATGTAAATGTTTTGATTTTGCTCACCATAGGAATTAATAGTTTTGGTTATACTCTTCAGGCAACATCAAAAATGATCTGCTACAAAGGTGCTAAAGAGAGCCATGGTTTAAAAAACAAACAAACACTAAACCAGATTAAACCAAGGAGTGATTCACACAATTGTGTGATTTCTTATCCTTGACTGCTCTGCATTGGGGTATGAATCACAGTGCATTTTCTTCAGCTGCTGATTATACATCCAACATATCACTTGAACATGAATGAGTGACCATTGTTAACATGCACAATCAGAAGCGCTCTAGTTAGGCCACTCCAATTGAACTAGTTTGTGCATTAATCTGATGCAATGTTAAGATATGTCTGCCTTCTCTTGCCTCTGAGATGAAATGTACCATTAATGTCAGAAGAGGAAGGAAGCTGCAATTGATGAGCTGGGCCCATTCAATAGGCTGGATTTGAGAAGTGCTTGTGGTGTCATTGCCAAGGTTGGGGGCGGGGCGATTGGTTCTATTTTGATTTTGATTGCAGTTGTATTCTCATGTAATATCATTTCGTGAATCATGTTGAAATATATTTTTAGGAAATATGTTCTACAAATGATATCGTGATGCTGAACTTTCAAATCATATCAGGCACAATTTCACTGGTGCCGGTGGTATTAAGGATCAAAATCGCCTATTGGCATGGATGGAAAACCATGTGATTTTCATCCATGTGTGATCAAACTTAACCTCCTGCTGAGTCCCAATCTTCATCGGTTTCTTATGCAGATATAAATGGGCTGCTCAGTATGCAAAAGTTCGAATGCCAGAGAAGTATGTAAACTTTAATGTGATTTTTTCCCCATTTCCCCTTTTATTAATACATTCCTGCATATAATGCTTACAAATGCCAGATCCTTGTTTTCTTATCTGGTTCATGGTGGATTATAAAATATGCATCATTTTACCTGTGAAGAGGGAATGTAGCTTTGCGCATATTTAGGCAGATGGCTTTTGAAACGGGTGTCTTTAGGGAGGGGAAAACACTCTGAAAAAGCTGTTACACTCTGTCAATTAAATACATATTTATCAAATACATGTATTATACATTATATAAACAATATAGGCATGCAAAATTATTCTTATGCAAATTGTGCTATTGCTGGCATAAACAATCATGCCATTTAGAAAATAGTGATTGTTCTAAAAACAGTTCAGGCTGCGTTCATACTTTACTGCTGCTATAGCTGATCTCAGAAGAAAGGACCCTAAATTTAGAGAGGATCAGTTTGCATGATTTGTAGAAGCCCAATTCAATGAACCTCTTATTCTCTTTGCAATAGATAAACTGACTGAGTGGGTCCATTCAAGTACAAATCTGCTTGACATTGAATATTCCTTGGAGTCAAAGAAATCCAGGGATGTTTTCTAGATTTTGCTTCCATAAAATTGTCCCCTTCAGATTTCTGTATGAACTTGTTCGACAAGTGTGGTAGTGCCACATATAGCGACTTTCCGTCCTTTTCACTTATCATTGAGAATTGTGGGATGGGGGTATCATTTCAGTATGTAACTCCCAAAAGGCTCCATTAAAGAGGTCCTGTATATTAGAAACTGTTTAATGATGTTCTTCCAAAAAAGACTTCTCAGTCTTCTAAATGTTAATGAAATATATCTGTCACTCTAAAGACTGGTGAGGTCTCTTTCCTACTGAAACTGTGGGGGAAAAATTCCCAAAGGATCGAATTATGCTTTTAAGAGTTTGTTTGTCTCTCTACATATGTTTTTTTAAATACCTCTTCTTTTTTCTACATTGAATCTCTCAACAGAAGAGAGGTCATCAGACATATTTTATAGAGTTGTTGTATTTTTCTATTTCAGGGGTCCTTGGTGCTCTTCAAGTTCATTTGTTTTCTCGCAGACATTTCATTACCCAAATTATGTAGCATCTTCAGGGCTGGTAGGGAGTAGGATTAGTTCTCAATTTATATTCTAGTGGCTTGCTCCGTCATTGTTGGTGGGAGTGGTCTTGGTGATTCTTTTGGTTGGGGTATTTGTTAGGAATATAATCTAATGGTTGTATTGGGTTGGCAATATATAAACCATGTAACAATGTTGTACCTGTTTCTTTAAAGCATACTGTAAAATGTGATTGATTGCTGTTTTCCTCAATCGGCCATAAGAGGGAGCCAGAATGACTGTTAGCTCTTTGTTTCATTAGATGCTGGGCTGATCTGATCTGAGTGCTGTGAGCTATTGTAAGTTTTGCAACTGCTAGCAAACTTTGTGTACCAGACTGATTGTATGATTATGGACTATGTTATTTGGATTAACCCTTAACTGAAAGACGTTGATGACTGACTGTCTTATCCGTGTATGACTTGGACTGTTTGATGGACTCCGATACCTCTATTTCCATGAAAGCAAAAGCCTATTTAAACCGCAGTGTCTCTGTATGCTGGTTTGTGTGTTCTCCAACACAACTCTCGCAACGCTTCGCTGAATGTACTCGCTCTCCCAAGGGGGAGCTTACCTAACAGTATTATTTTTATTTTATTTCTTGATTGTTGTTCTGATGCTAATCTTGGTGTTAATTTATGCTCACCTGGGTTCTGAGTGCTGCTGGGGAGATGTTTTGGCCTTTGTGTTCCTTTTGTTGATTGTGGTTTTTGCACTGTATGTAGATATTGTTTATGTCTAAGTGTCCTTTGATGGCCAATTTGTCAGAGTGCCAGGTTCCAGAAATGTTCTAGTGTTTTTAGACTCGGATTGGTCTCGGATGGTCACAGTTTTCCAGCTAAAACTATGGTTAAACCTGTCCATTTGTTGAGAAATAAAATAAGTTTAAATCATGGGCAGTATTATCCTATGTAGCGTTTATGTTGGTTGTGTTATATTGGATTGAGTGATAAACTATTTTTTGATGAGTTTGCATGGATATTCATTTTGTTGGATGATGTTCTGTAGATGATTCGTTTCCTTTTTCTGATGCTCAGGATTGTTATAGTGTGCTTGTACTTGTTTAAATTCACAGAGCTTCTCTTTTGGAAAATTGTGGTATTACTTTGGTAGTGGAGCACCTGGTTGGATGGATGTTCTTTGGGTAAACTTATGTTTCTAGGTTTGCCGTCACAGTCTCTGGTGATAAGGATATCCAGGAAGTGTAGTGTTTTGTGTTTTCTTCTTCCCTTGTGAATTTGATTCCTTTGAAGATATAGTTGATGGTTTCAAATGTGTTGTCTAGTTGGTCAAACCTTGGTCCATGGATGTGAAAAGACTTTGATGTCAAATGAGACCACAATTTCATCCTCATCTGCTGTCATATCTTTGATTTTCTGGAGGCACTGCAGTGAAGAGTTGATGGAGTATTTGCTGCCTTTTATGTGGTGCCAAAGTTTTTGGGGTTGATTCTTTTGCAATGTTGTAAGTATTTAGTATTTTTAGTATTTTATTAATATTTATAGGCCGCCCTTTTCCCCGCGGGGACTCAGGGCGGCTTACATAAAATAGGGAGGGGGGGTATAAACAATAAACATAAAACAATACATAAGAGTTAAAATAGAACACAACATTCATTCTTCATTCGGGTGGGGACGGATTACGATCTTTATCCCCAGGCCTGACGGGATAGCCAGGTCTTGAGGGCTGTGCGGAAGGTCTGGACGGTGGTGAGGGTACGAATCTCCACGGGGAGATCGTTCCAAAGGGTCGGAGCTACTACTGAAAAGGCTCTCCTCCGTGTAGTTGCCAGTCGGCACTGACTGGCGGATGGTATTCGGAGGAGGCCCAATCTATGTGATCTTATAGGTCACAGGGAGGTAATTGGCAGGAGGCGGTCTCTCAAGTACCCAGATCCACTACCATGGAGGGCTTTAAAGGTGGTGAGTAGCATCTTGAAGCGCACCCGGAGATCAACAGGTAAGTACATGGTAATGATACAATTGGATGGAAAGGTATAAGAGGCTTATGTTTTGGGAGTCTAGTGATACAGTGCTCAAAGTGCAGTATTGCAGGAAAACTCTGCCCATAGCCTAGAATTTGATGCTGGGAGGGGTCAAGGTTGACTCAGCCTTCCATCCTCCTGAGATTGGTAAAATGAGGACCCAGGTTCCTGGGGGTAATATGCAAATAATGCTTACATTGTAAACTACCCACAGAATGCTGTAAAGCACTATGGGTCAGTACACAAATCTAAACACTATTGCTATCTACAGAAGTGTGGAAAGATGGGTCCATTGCTTCTCATTCCTCAATTAATTAGTAATTATTTTCCTTTTTGTATATATTATGATCTGACCACACAGCTTTGGCCTTTGTCTGATGATGGAATGATGATAGTCTGTTTTTCCCCCAAAGTTTTGGAGGGTTGTGCTGTCCTCTGCTGTCAGCTGGTTTTGTTCTCATCGTCTTCTGGTCTGTGGTGTGATAGATTGTGTGAGTATTATTTTTTTTTAATATCTGTGGGAAGACCTGTGAATTCAAATGCTCCTTCTGATGCAGCATGGAATTCTCGTTGATTGAGATCATCTGTGTTGTAGTTGAAATTTTTATGTAGTGGATAGTGGATCTGTTTCTGTTTGTTTAAATGTGTAATGGAATGCTAAGAGAGTTAAAAAAAAACTCACTGAAAACAAGCAAGATGTGATAGATCATTGTGAAAAAGGAATTTAAAACAGAACTAAGAAAGCCCTATCTCTCTCTCTCTCTCTCTCTCTCTCTCTCTCTCTCTCTCTCTCTCTCTCTCTCTCTGTCTATCTATCTATCTATCTATCTATCTATCAATCATTTATCTATACTTCCTTCCTTCCTTCCTTCCTTCCTTCCTTCCTTCCTTTCCTTCCTTCCTTCCTTCCTTTAAATGCTATGACAAAAACAAAGGGAGAGGAAGAGAACATATTTTATAAATGCTAGGTAGTACATTAATTTGGAGAAGCTATTTATCTTCTATAAAAATGTAAAGGAAATCTCATGTCACATCAGTAAGGACTGTGTTTAATATAATGAATCAGAAGTACTTTTTGCAATTGCTGCTATCTTGGAGTAACTTATAAATAGATAATAAATGGGACACTAAATTGAATATAAGGGAAATCAGATTTCAAAAGCTGAAAGTTTCAGACTGCAAAATAATAATAGTACATGTTTTAGAAGACCTTCACAGTTTCTTTTATCTACCCTGGAATCTTTACTATATCAAAACAATAGTGATAGTCATAAGATTACCAACTACATTATGCAGAATCTCTTCCATCATTCCTAAAATATAGCTTCCCCTTCTTTTCCCATACTCATAATCTCTCCACGATGTTCTCCTATTTCCTGGATCTGTGATGCTTCATTACATGACATGGTGAAATGACATTTAACAGAGGGCATAACCTACATTTAGATTGTGTTGTTTGTGACTTGACACTTAGCTGTTCAAGTTATTAAGACTGAGAAATTAGATAATGAAAAATGCTATTTCCAATAAACTCACAATAATATATTTATCTTGCAGTGAAATAATTGTTTTTTAATTTGATTAATGATAGGGATATTCAAAATCTATAATAATTCAGAATGTCAAGGAGGATTTTTTCATTGCAGAGTAAATAATCGATCTTTCTATATTTAAACTAAGATTAATATCAAACTGTAGAGAGATTTGTAACCAATGTAATCTCTGACTGTTAAATACCATAGAGAAATGAAAATACTAATTATTGAAATACTAATACTAATACTAATTATTGGCTAGACAAAATTAGTATATTGATATCAGTTTACCCTGATCCTGTTCGGTATGCCACTTGGGAAAACGAAGAAGTAACAGCCACTAAGCACCAATCCATAGAATCAGGGTTCTACCACATTAGACAGGATCCAAGGTGCAGACTACACAAAGAGGCCACAAAGAGGAAGGAAGGAAGGAAGGAAGGAAGGAAGGAAGGAAGGAAGGAAGGAAGGAAGGAAGGAAGGAAGGAAGGAAGGATTCAAACCCATTGCACCATGCAGACAGGAGAAAAAATGTGTAAGAATTGGGATGTTAATTCCTTTATAAACATGCCTTGCATTTGATAGCAGTAATTGGAATGATTTTTTTTTATTGGCTTCATTTTTGTTTGTTCTGAAAATAAATATACTTATCAGATATTTACATCCATGAATTGTATCTACTTCTGATTCCAGTGTTGTTGAGTCTGACAAAAATGAGAGTTCTCTCCTTTGCATTAGATTTAATATTTTTATATCCCTGTTGCTGGAGCTAAGAGTGGAGACTAATCCAGTTCAGGAAGAGCTGTGGGAGTTTCGGCACCAGCCTTTCTATTCGCTTACCCGATTGATATTTCTTAACTTACAGCATAGTAGTTTAGGAAAAAAAAAGAACTCTCTCCTTTTCTTAGCCAGCAGATTGGCCAAGAGGTGACCATTCAAGAAGTAACACTACATTTTGCTCAATCAACATTATCATTTTATATTTAATAAGTTGTAGTTATTTTGATAAATGTATTTTAAAGGTGTTATTCACTCCACCGTGTTTAATTCTACTATATATTGTGTTTTCCTCAAAAATAAGACCCTGCTTATATTTTTTTGCCATCAAAAAAGGCACCAGGTCTTATTTTTTGGTGGGAGATGTCATCCACTGAGTCACATCACTTGTGCGCATTGCCCCCAGATTCTTTTTCATTATCTGAGGCCTTCAGGAACTTCTTCCTCTGACAAGGTCAGCAAGATTTTCCTGAAGGCCTCTGCAGCCGATCAATCTGGAGCTCTGTTATTGTCTACAGAGGTCTTCGGGAAAACCTTGCTAGCTGTAGCAAAAGAAATGGGCCAAGGTATGAGAGGCCTGGCTGCAACTATCCAAAAGAAAGTAGTAGGGCAGCCTCACTCCAACCATCCTCACCGTAGCTTTATTTTTATCTGTGCACCCAGGATCTTGATTAGGTCTTATTTTGGGGGGTGGGGTCTATATTGGGTGCATGTGTAAAAATCAAGCTAGGACTTACTTTCTAAGTAGGTCATATTTTCGGGAAAACGTTTTTTCTATTTCTCTTGCTCTTTTTTTGCATAGAATTTTTTTTATTTTCCATTTTCATAGCATATAATCACATGTATACTATTACATAGTCAATATCGTGTTGTATTATTAAGTAATTACATCAATTCATCTTACCATCAACTACCAAAGGGGGAAAAAAACCAGTTATTGGCTCTTCTGCTCTCCATACACCATATTTATACCTTATCCGACACTTTCTTCCCCCTCTCTCCTCCCACTTTCTACATCCTGCCTTCCCTCCATCATTTTCTACTCTACTTCCCCTTCCTTTCTCCTTCTCCTCTCTCCCCTTACCACTCCTCCTTGTACACCTCATATTCCCCCCTCCCCCTCTCTCCTATCCCTCTCTTCCTATCTTTCTTCTCTCCTCTGCTTCCCACTCTTCCTCTAATTCACTTGGTGTATTTCAGCTTCTGAGCAAACTCTCTTTTGTGTTGATGGTATTTATAATTTATAATAATATAACCCCCCAACCCCCCCAACTGACTTCCCAGAACCAATACAAGGTATAAATCTTTAACAAAAACAGTTTAAAATATACTTAAAGAGAAAGTAGAAAATTAATAACGTCTTTGAATTGAGCTTAGCTCCTCCTTGCTAAGCTAACTCTAAACAATTTGTATCATTTCTGATCTTAATCATAAGCTGAAATTTCTCTTGCTCTTTTATTATGCATCATATAAACAAAATGTAGAATTGAAGTGCTATAATCCCAATGTAGCTGTACCAATTTATTGTACTGAGGTATGTCAATAGTATCTGGATTACTTTTGATTACATAATTTTTATTAGCCTTGAGTTAAAAAGCATTACTAGTGAGCAGCATCAGTTGTGTTTAAAAGCTCTGTTATGTGTCAAGAGGCTGGGAAAGAAGGATTTCAAATTCTATAACCTTCTGGAATGTGTGTCAAGTTAACGATTTAAAAAAAATGTAAACAGACATGTGGGAATACATTGAAGATATTTTCAGGAAGAAGTTCCGTGGTCAATTTTATCCATCTCTCTCTATCCCTCTGTAGCATGTTTAAAGTTACCATAAGGTAACGCAAACGCAGCAACTGTTTTTTCTGTAGCAAATAGCACATTTAAAAAAAAAAAAGCTTATGTACCGATGCCAAACAACTGGGAACAGAAAAAAAAGATAATGGTTATCTCAATAATATGGAAATTTAGCCTAAGTGAGCAAGCACTGTAGCAATATTTCCTTGTGCCAACTGTTAAAAGGAATGAATGGAGTGGCTTCAGCACAGAAGGGAGAGGTTAATTGGAACAAATCTGCAGCCGGAAAAAAAATATAACTAAAGGGGGGGGGACGACTTTTTCATCTCATTTTTAATCTTACAGCCAGTGCAACTATTAAAACTAATTACACATTAGAGTGTACATATATTAACATTATAAACTTAATGAAGAGGCAGTAGTCACTGAATAGTCTAATTTTAAATTAGCTCTTTATGCTAAACCCAGAATTTGAATCCCTTTTGTGATTAGGTGGGGGAGTCTAATTTAGATAAAGTGACAGTAAATAAAATAAAAGAAATTGCAGGAGGGCCTTTGCTGGGTTCTCTCGAGGTGAATTGTGAATGTTCTTTAGACCTAAGTTCTACTCTCTTAAGTTAGAATTTGCACAGACGGTGCCATAAGTAATCCTTATGGGGTTATCTTGACTTGATTTTTTTCCTATTTTTCTTCAAAATTTCTCTCACATTTTCATTGGTAAAACAACCGACAAACTTGGATTTTTTGTTTTTAAGTTTGATACAAGCCCTCTGGTTTCAACAACTTCAAGAACACAATTTATTAACAGTCTCAAGAATTGCACCCAATGAATAAGAGAACAATGCACCCTCTGCCTGAAGCACTTCCTGTGAAAACTGATTGGTGGCATGTAGGATGACCCTAATATTTCATCTGTTGTAGAGTGTTGGATGCAAAGATATTGTATAGCATTCAGCATCTGATATGGATTTGATTTAGTATGGTAGGCTGCAAACATAAGGGCAATATGATGGGAGTGGGGAGGAGAAGATTGTTTTAAGATGATTGCAAGAAGCAAAAGTATATGGCATTATCATCCAAGTAATTGGATTAATTTGTAAGAGCTAATTTGAATTCCTCTGTTCTATTTAAGAAATACTTCATTTTTAGTGGTTTTGGATATAGTGTATACAATGGGATATATAGGAGATATATATATATATATATATATATATATATATATATATATATATATATATATGTGTGTGTGTGTGTGTGTGTGTGTGTGTGTGTGTGTGTGTGTGTGTGTGTGTGTGTGTATGTATATATGTATATATATATATATATATATATATATATATATATGTATATATATATATATATATATATGTATATGTATATATATGTATATATATATATATATATATATATATATATATATATATATATATATATATATATATATATATATATATATATATATATATATATATATATATATATATATATATATATATATATATATATATATATATATATATATATATATATATATATATATATATATATATATATATATACACATACATACACATACTTAAAGTCACAACCCCTGGTATGCCGAAGTATGGGAGGAAGGTCACACTTCCACTCTCTGTCTTCGGCTCGTCACAAGAGACCATACAGACAGAAACCCAGTATTTTTTACTGTTGCCTTTTTTGTTACATTTGTTATATTTAATATTTAAATATATATTTATATTTACTAGTCTCCCTTTATTTATTTATCAGCATAAATATAACACACACACACACACACACACACACACACACACACACACACACACACACACACACACACACACACACACATATATATATATATATATATATATATATATATATATATATATATATATAGGCATACCAGAGGTTGTGACACTAAAGACATACCTATTTCCCTGGCTCAGCTGATAAAGGAGGAGAACCTTGTGCTTAGTGGTTAACACATCTGCCTAATATGTAATACAGCCCAGGTTCGAATCCCGGTAAGGGTATGGCTAGCTGATGAGCGCTAAATAGCTTGAAATAGATCTATACTAGTCTCCCTTTATTTATTTATCAGCACAAGCAACATATATATGTATGTATGTATGTATGTATGTATGTATGTATGTATGTATGTATTTATGTATCTATATACATATACATATACATACACACACACACATGTGTGTGTGTGTGTGTGTGTGTGTTTTATTTGTGCTGATAAATAAATATATATGAATGATTTCTCTCTGGGATGATTCTTTGCTGGATCTCTTCACTGATGGGAGAGGCTTTTATTTTGGATTTGGTGGGTTCTTTTCCAGGTAGGTGGTGGGGTCTGTGTTTAGAGGTTTGTAAGTGGTGTCTTGGAGTAGGTTGGATAGTTTGGCTTGGTAGTCAGATGTGTTCATCACCACTGTGGCGTTGCCTTTGTCTGCTGGGAGAATTATTATGTTGTTGTCTTTCCTCAAGTTGTGAATGCTATTTGTTCTTCTTTCTTTAAGTTGCTTCTGGGTGTATTGCTGGAGCAGAGGACGTTGGTGACTTCAACTCTGATTTTATTGGCTTCCTCTGGGTTGATTTTGGTGAGTGTAGCTTCAACTCCGCATATGATGTCTTCAGTGGGGTGGGTTTAGGGGCGACTGCAAAGTTGAATCCTCTGGAAAGGACATTGGTTTCTGCTGTGGTGAGGGTCCTGTCTGATATGTTGTGTCCTGTTTGTTTCATGAGTTGCTGTGGAGGAGGGGTTGGGCTTCTATTCTTTTTCTAGTCTGTGGAGTTTGTTGGTGTGTGTGTCTCAGGGACGTGCAGTCAGGGGAGGCAGAGCCCTGAAAAGAAAGAAAAAAGATGTAAAAGGAAAAAGGCTGAGCTAGTTGCTGCCAGAGTCACAGTAGATGACTCTGCTTCGTGCTTAACTGTTTAAAAAAGCCTCTAAAAAGCGCCCTCTACAGGAGGAGGCGGGAGAACCATGTGCCTCATCTAGTCTGGTGTTTTATGATCACTCGAGCAGAGTTAAGCAAGGGTTAAAAGCTGAAAAATTCCTGACGTAGATGAGGCACGTTGTTCTCCCGCCTCCTCCTGTAGAGGGCGCTTTTTAAGAGGCTTTTTTAAACAGTTAAGCACTAAGCAGAGTCATCTGGCAGCAACTAGCTCAGCCTGACCTCAGCTCTCACCTTTTTCCTTTTACTTTTTTCTTTTCTTTTCACGAAGGCAGGCAATAGCAGAGTTGAAATCCTCTCTGAAACAGCTGGAAAAGGTGCGTGTGTGGGTCGGAGGGAGGGGGAGGAATTCAAACTTCATCCTCAAGTATAGATCCCTCCCCAAGTGCAGCTTTGTATATGTGCTCGCCCATCACTTCGGAAGCCCAGTTCCCCAGTTCGGCCCCGCTCAGGCCCCCCACGGGCTTCCTGCTGCCCCCCGCAGCTGTGCTGGACCCTTCCTGCGGGCTGCTGCTGCTGGGCACCCCGCTTTGCCCCGTGCCCGCTGCCGCTGTCAGCTGGAGGAGGAGGGCTACCTTTGGAGGCAAAGAACGAAGCATGTAGAACGCCCTTCTGTCACCACGCTGTTGTCGCGGCGGTGATGACGCGCGGTGATGATGTCGTGGCTTTAGCGACGCGATTTAATCTCCACTATTTTGCATAGCGCGGTTTTGTCGTGCCACGGTTCCCCACAGGATGTGTCCTGGCACTGGCTGCAGACTGAGCATTGGGGACCCTGTTCTAGTATATATAACTTTTATCCAACACTACATTTTTATCAGATTTTATAAGATATTTTAAAATATTATTTATTATTTTATCATTTAATAAAGACAGTAAAACAAACAAAATGAAACAAAACAGAAGCTTACATTCAACCCTAACAACAATAGAAATGTGCAAAAGAGAAGAAAATGTGATCGATTAAATTTAACACATAGGATCCACCTTGGCTGAATGCCGAAAGAAAACAAAAAGCAGTGAATTCTCCTCCCCTTTTACATACATATAAACGAAGAAGGAAGAAAAAGCAACCAGCAGGTTCAACTAATCATTATAATAATCTTCAAATCCCTGTTAATGATCTGTTATTATATTTAGCACGTAGAAAGTCCATAAACGGCTTCCAGATGGTTTCCAGTCTCTTATGAAGCTACCTAGTCCATTATCTCTAATATAAGCAGTTAGGATTATTATTAAGGAAGGCATTTCTTAATCCTGGGCTGTAGTTTCAAAATCATATTTTGGAATTGTATTTTACAATGCGTGTGCATATACATTTTTGATGTGATCCAGGCATGTAGCAGAAGAGGTGCTGTTTTGCATTTCCGCTAGGATTAGCACATCCAGGAGGAATAATTTAGTGTTGGGGGGGGGGGGGGGAGGAAAACAAATGTATGTTTAGAACATTTGTATGGGAATGTTATGGGCTTTTAGTGATCAGCCCTATGAATTGTTTATTCAGAACTAAGTCACACAGCCTATACACACTAGTGATTTATAGTATTATCCAGTCATCACGGGGGCTATGTAAAGTCTGCATGCATTAATGATAAATCACTACAGCAATGGTTGGATGTTACTATAAATCACTGGTGTGATAGCCTCATATTTTGTGCAATAGCTTATTCCAAGGTAAACGGTTGTAGGCCTATGGTGAGAATTAGAAATCTTAACAAAAGTTATTTTTACTTTCATGCCGAAAGTAAAAATCTACTTATATTATTCCTTTCATATTTCATATCACGATGTTAGAGAGACACCAAGACTATCATATTTCACTGTTCAAAGGAGAGTCACAGAACAGCAGGTAGTTTGATGTAATGTGCATACTGCTACATTTTAAAATTTATGCTTTGGTTTATTTAATTTGTACTATTCTTCCTGACAGCCATAGTACGCGTACTGCCTTTTCAGCCTAAATGGATAGATTTGCCAGAATAAGATATCAGTAACTAGGGTTGAAATGGCATTCACTGCTGTAAAAATAGTCTTTCTATTACCCTAAACTCAAATCAAGACATATATCTTAAAAACTGTCAGTTAAGTAGGACTGAAGTACTATTGTTATGGTTGAAATGATCTTCCTCCAAGCTCCAAAACATGTTTAAACTTTAAAAGGTATTATTCCATGGCAATTAACATATGCATCTGATATGCATCATTTAGTTCTTCAGGTGCCACATAAATGTTGTGACTGTTGTTATTTCTTCTGGAAGAATTGCACGCTTTCTTCCAACTGAAAATTAATCTTTGTTAGTGACTGTGTATCTGACAGAAAGTGGAACAGCCCTATCACAAACACTTGTTCCATTCTTAGAAAAAGGATGACCATGTGAAATTAATCTCAGATGAATAGTTATAAATTCATAATTTGAGGTTAAACATTGCTCCACATAGAAACAAATGCAGAATTTGTCATATCTATTTATTGTTTGGACATATATACCTGTGTCTGATACCCCCATCCGTCCCATTTCTCCATGCACCATTTCTTGCACAAGAAAATAAGAGTATATCTGTTGAGTTATAACGTAATCATTTTTCTATAAACAGGTTTTTCTGTGTGTTGTCCCTAGCCACAAAAATCTATCATATTACTTTCTGCTATATTATCCTTTGTATAACAATAGGATCTAAAGCAGAGAGATAATCTGTTTTATATAGCAATAGCAGTTAGACTTATATACCGCTTCATAGGGCTTTCAGCCCTCTCTAAGCGGTTTACAGAGTCAGCATATCGCCCCCACAGTCCGGGTCCTCATTTCACCCACCTCAGAAGGATGGAAGGCTGAGTCAACCTTGAGCCGGTGAGATTAGAACCGCTGAACTGCAGATAACAGTCAGCTGAAGTGGCCTGCAGTACTGCACCCTAACCACTGTGCCACCTCGGCTCTTCATATATATATATACTGGGCTAGGAACCTATTCTGTGGGTTGTTCAATAAATCATGGCTGTAGGGCTTCATATTCTCCCTCTTGTTCCAATCTTTTCCAAACAATGGCCAATATTTTTGGATCTCAAGTCCCATAAACCATAGCGGAGAAAGACAATTGATGAATAAGGCTGTTTTACTTTGTCCAAATATAGGAGAATATCAGAGTTAGAAGGGACCTTGGAGGTCTTCTAGTCCAACTCCTTGCTCAAGCAGGAGTCCCCAATCTTTGTGGCTTGGTAGCTCAGCTGGGGGAAGAGAGGGGAACTGGCTGGCCACATGAGCAGTGGGCACACATGCACACAGCCCTTGAGCAAGTGGCAGGCCAGCACACACATACGTGACTGGCCCCCTTCCCCACAGTTCAACAAAGTTGAGTTGTGTGCCTATGTACATGCTCACGTGGCCCAATTCCATGTGAATGGCCCAGGGTTTGGGGATCCCTGCCCTATACCATTCCAGACAAGTGGCTGTCTAATCTCTTCTTAAAGGTTTCCAATGATGGAGCTCCCACAACTTCTGAAGGAAAGCCAACTGGTTAATTGTTGTCATTGTTAGAAAAAATTCTCCTTAATTCTAGGTTGCTTTCCTTCCTTGATTAGTTTCCATCCATCATTTCTTGTCCAGCCTTCTGGTGCTTGGAAACTCTTTGTCTTTCTTTGTGGAACACTGCTACGTCTCACCTCATCCAGATTTTCTCAGATCCAAATACTTTCCAAAATTTTCAGTGCCCATTGCTGTCTTCTGCTCCACTTAAAATCTGCAGAATCCTTCACAACTCCTGGTCCTTCCTGTCTTTGTGGCCCTCCAGATGCCATCATCAGTATTAGCTCTTTCACAGGCTTTGTGGCAGCAAATGAGCAAAGCGGAAGAACAAGTTGATATTTCTCAATCATGAGAAATTTCTCAATGCAAACCCAGTTGGAAATGCTGCCTGCATGTCCAAAATGACCTTTGTCACAAAGAAAAATCTGTGATAATGATTAGAGGAAATTATGCAAAAATTATTATGGCAAAAAAGTTTCAGTCAACCATACAACATCTGAATGACCAATAATCCAAAGATATCTTTGTTTTGTAGAAAGAACTTAACTGAACACCATATCCCAGTAGACTAAATATTTTTGATGTTAATGATTTTCTTTTATAATTCAATGAATACTTAAAATTGATTATAAAGGTTTTGTTTTCTGTATTACAACAGGAAATATCCAAATATTCTGACAGTAAGCATACCATAAGAACAATTTGAGTAGGAAAGCATTCCACCCCAAATTATAGAAAGAAAATATGAGTCAGAATATGAGTCAAAGTATTATATTCATTATTATACATAGTTTTTATCGTATACAATAGTATAAGAATATGCTGGTACTTTAAAGATAACATAGCATTGTTATTTTCACAGCACTCTGCCATGAGTTATTTTTGCATTAGGATTTAAGCCTTCTTTAATGCTTTATTTGGTTGACTGCAATAATTTTTATTTCTGTAGTGCATTGGTGGGGGTGAAGGCATCAGAAGCATAACTACAAATAAAATAATGATTGCTAATAATTAACCATCATGAAATCATATTAGATTCATGTATGAATATATCCTAACTTTCTTCCACATGCTAGAATTCCTAGTTAGCATGAGCAGAAGAAAATCTTAGAATCAGTAATTTTAGCTGACAATCATTTCTTATTGATTCTAATGTTTATCCCAAGAGGAAATGTGGGAGCATGTTTCCCCTTCTTTTCAGGATCATTACAAAGCATGGGGGAGATGTTACTTCATGAGTATGACTAAGCTACTATATGTGGTCCATTTGGGTCTGAAAAATCCTGATGTATTTCCGTGATGTAGTTAAGATTAGGGTGAACCAAGCAATTTTCAAATGAAGCTTATTTCTAGTCCTTGATGCTTGCTGAGTTCCTCCAGAAAACTGTTTTATTTGTGGCTTAGAAGTGGAATAAATCTTCTACTACTGAGGCCTGTGTTACCTTTCCTTTCATGCCTTTACCATTATACATGTGAAGCGATTCTCAGATATTATGCTTTGGAGAAAATGTTTCATTTTAGTTTTATAGCAGAGCCTAAGCTTGCGTTATGGAGAAATACCTTCCAGGCTAATGTAAATCTGCAGCCTTATAGTTGTGTGTAAAATAACCACTGGTAATCAGGAGCTACAGAATTCCCAGATTTTATAAAATATGACATTTCACTTCATCTCTGAATTTTAAAAAAAGGGGAATTCATTTACCTTAGGAATAGGTTGTTGTTTGGATTTGTCAGTAATTCCTGAACCATGTTTCCCATCCAGCTCCAAGAACTTGGAGATAACTTCAAGATTCTTAAACTCCAACTTCTGGAAACCGTGGCACCTTTGAAATGTAAAATTTATTAACCTTTTTTGGGGTGGAGTTTGTGTGTTTGTGTGTGTGTATAATAGATAAATTATAGTGCAGCAAACCTTTCCTACCAGGCAAAGAAAGGAGCATTCCAGGGGTGGGTTTCAACCGGTTCGCGGCGGTCCCTGCGAATTGGTTGGTCGGCGAACCCGGAAGTAAGTAACTTCCGGGAACGGCGAAGGGCCCACCCGCCCGCCCGCGGTCCTTACCCGGTTTTGACGAGTTCTGCGCTTCCATGCATGCGCAGGACGCATACAGCGCCTGCGCGATCCTCCAGGAGCAGCTGGAGCATCGAACAGATGCTAGTACGCATGCGTGCACCGCGCGCGTGCACGAGAACGCCGCCGGCCCCGTTCCAACCGAACCGGTTGGAACGGGGCGAGAAACCCACCCCTGGAGCATTCATTCATGAAAGGAGACAGTCAAAAAATGCTGAAGACACTAGCTTTTCAACTACAAATGTAGTTGAATGTTTCAAGGCCATTCTTTACATTAGACCAGGGGTTTCAAACTCATGTCATCAAGGCAGCATCACACGATATATTGGGACTTTTTTTCCTCTTTGCTAAACTGGATGTGGGCGTGGCATCCAACTCATGGGCCAGGAGCCTTGCATTAGACCTAATTATATTCACTTTTTCAAACAATTTTGCAGTATTTTCTGCTGACCGATTATGCCATGAGTTCTAATCAAGATCTAGACGAAACGCACTAGTGTGGCAATGATGGAGAAAAGGTGGGAAGAACATTGTAGCAGAAAGATTTTTGTGGTGCCCCACAGCAAGAATAAAGGGACATGCTTCCTTTCTCTAAAATCTTCTTTCACATTTGTTCTTTAAATTGCATTTAGAGTCTTTCACTCGGTGTACCCTATTCTGTTATCTTTATTATATAACTTTAACAGCTACAACAAAGCAACCAGAGGAATTTAACCCAGATCCCATAACATTGGGAACTCAGGGAGGAATGCTAAAATCAGAGTTATTGGCTTTTCTGGCAGATAAAATATCAAAGAGAATTGAGTTCTTTTATAGTAACCTCACTGGCTTTGGATATAATCTTATTTTTCCTTTCTGTGAAGAATCAAAAAGAATAGATACCTCTTGATTACCAGTATTAGTTCTTTCAGTGATCCTAAGATTATGCCTCCTTCTCACAACAGATAATTGTCAAACAATTCAAGAAAGGTCAAAGCTGTAATAAATGAGTCAGAAAGTTCTACTGAATCAAGTTCTGGATGTGTTGATAATCATTGATGGAGCTTTGAATAATAGATAGCTTCTACAGATGTGAGAAGCTCATCAATAGATATTAATTGCAGGAATATCCTAGGTGAAAAAATTCAGGATTTGGTTTTTCTTAGCCATGTATGGTGTGAAACATAAAGAACTATAGAATCAACCCCAAAACTAAAAATATTATCTGAATATAACTAATCTTGGAGCAAGTTTAATAAATTAAGTTGGTTATCTGTTCTGACCCCCCTCCTTGCTTGTTCACAAATGGCAGTCAGACAGAACTTCAAAGGAAATATATTTATCAGTCCTGGCTGCGAGCCCAAAATTAAACGTAGATAAATTCTCTGGCAAAAAGTTATAATGCAAAAACAAAAAGCTCTTACAGAAAACCAGGTTTACAGAAAGTAAATCACTTATCCAAGTGCCTCTTTGAATCAGGTTTACAGAAAGCAAATCACTTATCCAAGTGCCTCTTTGAATCTCAAAACGATGAACCACCCACGACGAACGACGAACGTTGACTTCTGCCATGAAGGCATGGCACCATCCATCTTTTATCTGCAGAAGACGACCCTAACGAGCAACAGCTGCTCATTAGTCCTGCATCCCGACGCAACTCACAGCAAGCTTCTGCTGAGTCACAACAGTTATCTATTAATCTATCATTTATCATCTATCAATAAATCAGCCTATCCATCCATCATCCAGCCTTACTATCTTTTAGATATAAAGGACCACTTTCCATCCTTCCCTAGCTAGCCTGGTTATTGATAATAGTCTAGAGCAGAGACGAGTGAACTGTTCACTTACAGAGAAATAAATTATCCCTAAGGAAACTGGTGTATTAAGCATCAGGTAATTTTGACACGTATGAAAAAAAAAACATTTTAAAAGGTCTCCACCCCTGTGGTATCATGTTATAGTTGAAGGGGCTATTCAGCTATTCTGCTCAAAGCAGGAATCCCAAATTAAAGGAACCCTCAAATATGGCTCATCTCTTCTGATTATCTTTCCTTGAACACATTCCTCTAAGATCTGCCAATTCAAGAGTGCTTCAAGGCAGCAGTTATGTGAACTTTTTTCTATCTTCCTAAACTTTGCCAAGAGGAAAGGAACGATTGTGTTAAAGTTCTAGAGAGCCACTATTTCAAGGCACACTTCAAAGAGCATTTTCAATTCACCCCTTTTCTACTTTTCCTGCCCCTTGACTATCCCAATGGAGAAAGAGAAGGAAACGGCTCTGTTGGAGCTGATGGAGAGTTTATTGCCTCTGCTCTGTTTAGGAGATATAGAGAGCAAACAATGACATAAGTCTGTTTAAAGCCCTGGGAAAAACAGGAAACATCGTAAGCCGAAATCAGCAAACAAGCTATAAGCTTTTTAATTGCAAACAGTTGGGTTAGAAACTCAGGCTAGTACTTGTTGGTAAAATTCGACAATTTTGATTTTTTATCTTCAGTATTCTGTACAAATTCAGTATTTCATTCTTGGTAGCCAGGGCCTGCAGGAGTAAATTCCCATAAACCTAAAGTAGTGTATTTCTGATTCATAAATATGATTGCATTGTTAATATGATCTGGCCAACTCTATTCATAGGATGCCCAATATTGTAGCCTAAGAAAAGAGGACAATGATGAGAATTTTTTTTTAAAAAAAGACTGAAAACATATCCAATTTTAAAACAAGTGACAATAAAAAAATAATATTACATATGCCTCATCCAATGTATGGAACTATCGGTTTATTTTTGCTCTTTCCTGGTACCGTTTACCAACTTTCTGTTGTTTAACAAAATTCTGTAGGTGTTTTCTCTTTCTAAAAGCTGATGTAGCTTTGACATACCTTTTTCCAGTCTATTTCCATTCCAACCAGTAGTCACTGCTGAGAAGACATTGGGTAAAACTTCTGGATGAGTTACATTACACAGAAGTGGTGGCATTACTTCATCTTTATTTTCATGTTGTCTAATGGAGTCTGGAGCCTTTTAAACTCTGCTTAAAAGTTTCACTCCTCATTTCTCTGGCAACTTACCAGTTCCATTTCAACAATACTATATTCTTACACAGTGCATACAAATTAGTTTCTTTTAGATTGCAAGCCTGTTCTTCATTTAAAAAAAAAATTTCTAAAAGAAAAGGCAACAGCATTTGGAAGGGCTGTTTCGGATTCTAAAATTGTACTGATCACTCAAGTATTTCTTGGCAAGCATATAGAACACTGAAGTCACTTTTACATTTCTGTGCAACATTTGGTGTTAGTAGATGCTTGAGCTTAACTGTAGCTCAAGAAACTCCTTTATTTTCAGGTTTTCTATAGGTATCAGTGACAAATTCACACACTGCTGCTGAATGATGTAGCATAGCATAGCATAGCAGAGTTGGAAGGAACCTTGGAGGTCTTCTAGTCCAACCCCCTGCTTAGACAGGAAACCCTACACCACTTCAGACAAATGATTATCCAACATCTTCTTAAAACTTTCAGTGTTGGAGCTTCCATTGCTTTTGTTGACTTTTTAAAACTCCAACATTTATTGTTTTGTCCAAGTACAAAATATAAAGAAAAAATAGAAATAGAAAATTACGGGAAAGAAAAAGAAAGAGGGAAAGAAAATAATGTGGACAAGGGAGACAAGAAAAAAAGGGTTGATTACCAACTCTTTTTAGCACAGCTTCAACTTTTGTTCTTTTACACATTACTATATACTAGTCATTTATATAAAAGCAAGTCTATCTAATCAGCAAAGCCAAAATTTCATTTTTTTTTCATCACAAGCACAAAAGCCAGAAGTTATTTCCAAACAGAAAACATGATTATACATATATTCTCCTCTTTGAAGGAGAAATATATTCTCTTTGAATAAGGCAATCAATTTAACCATTTCTGATTTTTTTCCTTGCTGGGGAAATAATATATATTTCTGTTTGCACGTAAAAATCTTCATAAATTATGTCCATTTATTTTAACAAAATTCACTGTTTTCTTTCAGATTATTTAACCATAGAGGGAAAATGCTTTCTTTAATCTATTTTAAAACTTTAAGGATTGTCTTTAAAATATTTCTAAGATCAAAAAGTTCTAATAATTTTTTAACTTCCTCTCTTAAAATTCACTTTCAGTTAGACAATAACCTCAATTAACTCACTAAATTTAAATCACTCCCTCTAAGTTTCCCTCATAACATATTTTTTTTTTTGTATACATCCTTTTTAAAACTCTAAACTTTTCTTTAAGCTAATGCATCTTTTCTTTATCTTTGTCTTAACATGGATACTTTCAAACACTCTTTCAGTAATATTTTACAAGGTTTAAGAATTATTTAAGCATTATATAGAAAGGAAAATCAAAGCATTTTCAAACCCACTTTGCATTAAAACTTGACTCATTAAGTTTAAGTCACTCCTTCCCAGAGGTGGGTTTCACATAATGTTACCATTAGTTCACTGTGCACCAACACTGTGAGCGTGCGTGCCTTCCCTGCATGCATGCAGCCTTCCTCACAAGTGCTTTGCTCGCACATGTGGCTTGCACACATGCACATGGATTAGAAAATGTGGCTAAATAGGATGGATGGTGCCAGAGTAGGTGATCAGGGCCCACCCCCACCTGAACCAGTCTGAACCTTCACAATCCTACCACTGCTCCTTCCAGCTTATCTTCATGAAATAAAACCTTTCTCTTCTCTGGAATGTTATAAACTTCTCTTTTTCTCAAGGATTTCTCAACTTTGTTAGTTTCCATGGAGAAAAAGTCCCATACTTGTCCTTTGGAAAGTTGAAGATTTTCTTGGAATTCTTCTTTCAATTGTGTTCGGAGGTTTATATTTAAATTATCATAATAATAAAGATTGGTGTCAGATTTATATATTCCAAAATCACAATTGACTTCTCTACATTGTCAGTTACTTGTGAAATTGCCTTGGTGGTTTGGTAACTTTCTACATATATTTGCATCTCTGAAGTAGTTGAAGAACATCTGGTCTATGAATTGTTGGATTTTATTTAAGGATTTTTCAAATACATCTCCTAATATTTTGCTTCTCCATCTTCTTACTCCCTCTATAGTCAAAGAGTAGCATTTTGTAAATCACTGAAGAATTTGCTGGCCATTCAGGAATCATAAAAACCAGAAAGCTTTAGCTACCCACAGTAAAGCAGACCAATCTATAAATGGATAAAAATAATAAAGTAAAATCACAACTCTCTACCCTTATATTTCTCCATCATTTTTTTAAAGATACCCCACACTTCCTTATTTTAATGTGCCTTAACAGCCTTCTTCCTTGTTGTTTAAGAATGAAGAAATCCCCAAAATGGTACAGCTCTTTAAAAAGGTGGTTGCTAAAGAGAGCTTCTCTTAGTTTAATAAAGATTTAACAGTCCTTAAAAATGATTAAGAAATGAAAGGCACAACTTACTGTTTGAAAAATAAATTCCAAAATGGCTACTGCTTCAACAATTAATTTATTACAGTCCCCCCCATCCAGATTGCTTCAAACCCCAGTCCCTGAAGCTACTTGCAGACCTATTCCTGTATGGAAGATCTTGTGCAATGATTCCTTTCCCTCACCCAGGAGAGTCATATAAACTAAAGGAATGCCAGTTGGGTTAGGATTAGGTAAATTAAAAAAGTGACAGCCAGGTTTTTAAAAAAAATCCTTCAGGGATCTTTCCCTGGGCGTGTTGTTTAACGGATGTCCCAATGCCCTTGTTGGTTAAATATGGAGTGGAAGCAGTTCCACAAGGAAAGATAAAAATAAAAGTTCTGATTGCATTTTCTTCAATATTTTTTTTTATATTTCCATAATATCCCAGGGCATTTGTCCTCACTTAAACTTGTCAAAAGCACCAGGATTTTAGCAGTACATAGTCTGAAGCAGAGATAGCTATCTTGTCAAAACATGCCATCCTGGATTGCAGTTGTTAACTTTAATGTAATTACAGAAGTCCTTCAGCTCTGCCGGTCTGTCAGAAATGTTGAAATAGCCATACATCTTGATAACATAACATTTGGGGACATCAAAAATATGTTTTCCCAGTTGCACTGCAGAAAACAAAGTAAATTGTTCGCAATCATCAAACTTTTTTGAACTTTTTCTTGTAGTTTTTGATAGTTACGTTTTCAATAACATATGCCACTATTGTTGGATGATGTAACCTACAAGTTTATTCAGCTCCAACTAGGAGATTGCAAGGTTGCATTATGGTTGCTTGTGGTCTCTTGATTGTTACTATAACAACCCAAAAACGCATGTTGCATTCCCTTCTCAAAATGGGGGGGGGGAGTGAAAAGCATGGGGAAACACTTGATTTTAAATACTGAGTTCATATCCATCACTTCTTTTTGAGCAAGTAAATATATGTCATTGCAGAGAACAAAGAATTGTTCAGAAAAATGTAGGAGGGGACAAGTGGACATTTCATAACTGTGCAACGGTACAATTACTTCAAAGAAATTGTTTTGCTGATTTGACGATGCCCATTTTTATGGATTTTGCTTTAAAAAGCAATTTAGAACTGAAACTGAAGCTGAAGCATTGCCCAATACTGATTGAAGTCACCTTCTGCACTCTTATGAATCAGTTTGAAATGTGCTTAAATGTAAGTTCTCTCAAACTACCAATTTAGGTCTGGTTCAGGCATGATTAATATCTCAATTGTAGCTGTTTAAAATTTAGCCTACAGTATATTAGCATATATTTAGTCTGTTAAAATTAATTGGCAAATGAGTTTATATACACTTCCTTAGTTTATATAAACTAAGAAATCACTTTCTTTATGTTGGAATTTGTTAAACTTCCACATCGATATTCTTTTGTTCCTTCAACACAATGAAATGGATTACATCTTTCTCCTATTTTATCCTTCTCTCACCCACCATCCCATTACAAAGGTTACAGGACTTTATCCTATTTCAATTTTTTGCTTTCTTACAATGAACAAAAGGTGGTAAAATCCTATAAAATTTTGCAGAACTTTTCTGGGTCAAGTTTTAAGTTTTCATAAACAGCAAAATGAACCATGATTGCTCCCGCAATGTTGCTAACAGTACCAGACCAAGGAACAGTCCCATCCATACTTAACTGTGCTTTCTTGAACCAACTCTCCCCCCCCCCCCCAGCATTTTCTTTCAAGTTTATCCTAATAGCCTCCTCTGAAGAAATATCAGTAAGCCTTGTAGTTTAGGAGTATACAAAGTAAATTAAGCCTCCAAAAATCTGATTGGTGGAGGCTTTGCCTCATCGTGGCTTAAACTTTTTTTTACTGATTCTAATTGTTATTGTTGAGACACACATATTGCCATGTTTTTTGCCCCATTCCATCTTAAAATGTTGATCATGTCAATTACTTTTACGGTGGAATTTTGTTTTAAACGGATGTAGGCTGAAAATGCAAGCACAATGACAAAACTGAAACTTGACCTTCAAAATGTAGGAAATAGTGCCTCAATCAGCCCTGTCAATACCATCCTTGGCTTGGCTTCGCTTGGCTATGTTTTCAGATTTAGACGGGTTCTTTATATAGCCAGAAATCTTTTTAAAAAGGTTATTACTTGCAGAAAGAAAGAAAAATCTGTGGAAGGGTCTGGAAGTTGCAATTAGGAGGAAAACAAATATTTGAAAAAGTAATAACAATTCCTTTTTTATGCATTCGCTTTAGTTTTTTTTTAAATTATTATTTGTTTGTTTGTTTGTTGATTTGCACCCTTCAAGACTCCTGGTGACCGCCTGAATAGTCCCTGTAGTTTTCTTTTCTTTCCAGAAGTGTCCTAGCCTCTTTCCTTGGACTGAGAGAAAGCCCAATACTTAACTATAAAACTTAATGGCAAAGAGAAAAGTATACAATACAGCAGATCTAAAAAAGAAAAAAGAAATACTACTTTTGCTACTGTTAACTGGTCAATTAGATAGACAGTACTCATGTTGTAGTTCAATTTTACTTCTTAATGTATACATAAGAACATAACAACTTCCCAGTTTTCTCAGAAGGGATAACTCACCAAAAGCAATTCTTTAAAATCCATTTTCCCACTGTTCCATAAGTGGGAGGCAAAAGAAGGAAGCTTTAGTGTAGCAAGACATAGAGAAACACATTTTTCTTCTTTTAAGAGAGCCTGTAGGGTAGGGAATCTGTGATCTCTTGCCACACAAAGTCACTGCAATATAAAGTTCCATATTTGATTTCAGGATTAGAACCTCAACTGCAATTTCAAATTTGTGAGAGACTTTTTGAAACACTATTATGGTTTGATTTTTGAAAGTGCTGGTTTTTTTTCTACTTGGGTGTTCCAATTCCTATGGGCAAACTTATCCACAATCCATAAAATATATTTTGCTGTATGAAAATTGTGGGAAAAGCTTCATCTGACCAGATTATAGAAATAAAATAAAAAATAGCAAACTGCATATTTCTGCATCTTGTTACATGGCTACCAAAATAATACCCTTAAAAAATATATGCACTATGACGATTTAGAAGATAAAAAACTAACACTCATTTTTCTAAAGATGGATTTTAAAAAGAAGCAATATTGAAATGGGAATATATAACTACCTTAATGGACCTGTTTTTCTTTTTCACTGCTGACTGAAATACTTATATTTCATGTTAACTCTTGCAACTATTCTTGCCTAACTGAGAAATGGAATATTTAGTGAGATTGTGCAAATTAAGTTGCATAACTATATCAATATCTATAGTCTAGATTTTGTCATCAATTTTATAGGAAAAAAAAAAATCATTCCTAGATATTTTCAGGGGTGTTTGAAATGTTTTACTTTTAACTGAGAATAACTTATAGTTTTTTCTCTAAATTGTAATTTTGTAAGTTGTAAATGTATGCAGGTCAGGTATAACTGACAAACACTAGCGTTAATAAACAAGTGAAATTAACTAAAAAAAAAGTTCCATTGTGTATTTGTAAAAAGAAATAGGAACAATATAACAACTCTGAATGAATGCAGTTTGACCCTGTAAAATGAAGTGGGAAGTGAAGCATAGATTTAATAATGAAAAAAAAAAGTCTATCATACATGTCACATAATATGAATTTGTGTTATTAGTATTGTTATGTGAATGTACAAAAGTAAGAATTCTATATGATGATAGTTGTATGTAATGCTCTAGTGCAGAGGTGTGAATTTTATTGAGGGACGCATCAGGATTGTGTTTGACCTCAGGGGGACCAGGGAGGATGGCTCAGCTTGACATCACTCAGGTTGGGGGTGCCTCTGGTGGCCCAAGTACTCTGCCAGTGAAAATAGCAATAGCAATAGCAGTTAGACTTATATACCGCTTCATAGGGCTTTCAGCCCTCTCTAAGCGGTTTACAGAGTCAGCATATCGCCCCCACAGTCTGGGTCCTCATTTCATCCACCTTGGAAGGATGGAAGGCTGAGTCAACCTTGAGCCGGTGAGATTTGAACCGCTGAACTGCAGATAACAGTCAGCTGAAGTGGCCTGCAGTGCTGCATTTAACCACTGCGCCACCTTGGCTCTCAATAGGCTCCCAATGTCCGTTTTTGGTTGCAACAGCTTCCTGTAACCCTGTGCCAGTGAAAATGGAGCTCAGGAGGACTGCCCATGGCCCTCCCCAGCTCCATTTTCACTGGCAAAGGCACCACAGGCTGATCCTTTGCTGCTTCCAGGGCCATCCCACGGGCTAGATCTAAGAATCCCATGAGCCAGATCCAGCCCCTTGAGTTTGACACCCCTGTTCTAACATATTAATGAAAGAAAAAAGGTGGCTTTTGTGAAAAATTGTAAAACTTTCTGAATCTAGTGGAAAAGATTACTCTTCTAGGTTATCTGAATGGAGGGTGAGAACAAGGCAAGAAATCAAAGGGAAAAAATAGTTGGACTACAAATAGACTCAAGAATAAACAAAAATTGTGATTGGTGAATATTTGCTTAGCAAAAGGTTTATTTGCTTCAAATAAACAATAAAGTGTAATTCCTGGGTAAGTATGACGAAGAATGGATAAAAGGCACAATTAATTTGATTGTCTATCCTAAAGATTCAAGGAGTCAACGGAGGTTATGAGAACAATTTAAAAATTCTGAATGTATGACAGCCCATAATTTGGTAATATCAAGACTTGATCTTAGAAAAAAATGGAACAGAAGAAAAAAAGGTAAAGGTGATAGAAACTTGAATAAAAGAAGAATGACTGTAGGAAGATAGCATATGATTAAAAGACAGTTGTCTGTACAGGATAAATGGAAAATAGAAGTGCTATGGAAATTGCTTGAAAATGAATAAAAATAATTAAGTTACAAAGCACCTTTTTTGAAGTAGCAGAATTCTGACTGAAAGTAATCAAGCTAGGAGAATGAAGAAAATTTGTGAAGGGCAGCGTGGTTTTTATCATGCTCATTCAAGGAAAACACAGGCCAGATTTTTTATTTTACAGCAAGAAATATAAGAATGGTTGTGAAAAAGTTTATTTCCTCAGGTGGAAATGATGTATTCTCAGAGAGTAGGAATCTACTCTGGAAAGAACTGGTGAAGAACAGGTGTACCAGGAAATTATTATTATTATTATTTATAAAATTTATATGCTGCCCAATCCCGAAGGACTCCTGGCGGCTTACAAAAAAGAGGAAAAAAAGACACATAACGAACACAAAACGAGAAAAAAAATCGGTTTAAAATCGCAACACTACATACATTCATTCTAATCGGGGCTGGACCTCAACAATGAGGTCAACAGCCCCAGGCCTGACAGAACAGCCAGGTTTTTACAGCTTTCCTGAAGGCCATGAGAGTGGGTATGATCCGGATCTCTGGGGGTAGCTGATTCCAAAGAGTCGGAGCAGCCACAGAGAAGGCTCTTCTCCGGGGGCCCGCCAGCCGACACTGTCTGGCTGACGGCATCCGAAGGAGGCCCAATCTGTGGGATCTTACTGGCCGCTGGGAGGTATGTGGCAGCAGGCGGTCTCGAAGGTACGCTGGCCCTAAGCCATGTAGGGCTTTAAAGGTAATAACCAATTACTAGTAATTAAAACAAGTGATCAGAATCGTTGATACAACAGAGAAGATGAGGGTGGAATTACACGAAGCAGCTGTCCAGCTTTGCTTCCATGCATTTACTGAGCCAGATCATGTTGGGGATGTCTTTGAACATTCACAATTGTGTAAAGTCAATACCTGGCCCTGCCTGCTTCAACCTCCAAGACACAATATTGTCTTTGCTTGCTTTTGAAGCTACGTATATGTTAGTAGCAGGGGCAGAGGGATTCTCGTTTGTCAGGGGCCCAATCGGCAGAAGTGAAAAAGATTGTTTGAAATACGAGGGTAGCATTTCCCTCCTCTTCCATGTGGCTCAGAGTTGTGGAAGTAATTGTGGATCCGAAGGATTATCTTATTCCTTCAGGATCTTGTAGTTGGATTGACACAAGATCTTTATGAAGCTGTATCAGAAAAACAGCTGTCAGAAGAAAAGTCTCAGCTTGTCTTTTCCACAATCCGTGTGTGTGTGGTGTGTGTGTGTGTGTGTGTGTGTGTAAGAGAGAGAGAGAGAGAGAGACAGAGAGAGAGAGAGACAGAGAGACAGAGAGACAGAGACAGAGAGACAGAGAGGCAGAGACAGAGACAGAGAGACAGAGAGATGGACTGATAAGCATCTTTATTAACATCCAATGTCTGGTTGGGCTTGCAATGGATGGGCAATTGCTTTCTACCTAAGATAATAGAGAGAGGCCGCTGATTATCTTTTCATTGCCCTTAACGACCGCTTATGCCCTTAATATTCTGGCGCCCCTTTACGACAGAAAAGAAACTAATCAGTAGAGTAACCTCTCTGGTATTAGTGGACAGAAGGCATAATGATGAGTTGGGAAGAGAAATGAATCATAATCACTCTTCATTGGATAATATCGTCCACTGAAGTCTAATAGTCCATTTCATGTTAAAAGGTTATTTCCAGATACCGGGGGGTGTGGGGGGGGGAGTGCATTCTAATGAGCAGTGATGAGACTCACCTCATTAATGACCTTAGCAGATGAAACTTATATTTCAAGTTGAATTGTTATCATGAGAGAGTGATTAAATTGATTCAAATTGCACCTGGTTATAATGACAGTTTGAAACACTGTTTTGTGAATGGTGTGAACAAATTATGCAGTAAGAATATCTTTGAAAATTCAGTTGTTTATGTTTATGTTTGTTTATGTTTATTAACATTTGTAGGCCGCCCTTTTCCCTGATGGGACTCAGGGCGGCTCACATAAAATCAGGAAGGGGGGAATACAAACAATGACGTAGACACATATAATAAAAGTAATAAGCAACATTCATTCATTCAGTTGTTTAATTCTGGAGCAAATCTTCCTCCTCCTCTTCCTCTTCCCTCCTCCTGCTCAACCCCCCCTCCTCCTTTTCCCTCATTGTCATTCAGAAGCAGAAAATATTACTGTACAAACCTTATCTAAAGTAAATCATCTGATACTCTACAGTTTTTGCCTTTAACTTATTTTTTTCCCCTTGCTGATCATTTCTCTTTCAATCACCCTATTTTTTTTTCAAGTTCAAAAGCCTTAACCACTTTCATCAGCAACACTCCCCCCACTTTGCCAAAGGTAATCTGTTGGGAACACATGACGGCCCTCAGGTGGGGGGAAAGATCCCCATCAGGATGCACTTAGACTACATCTCAGCGGGAGCATCCATTGTCTGTGAAATTCCCAAGCCCTTGCAATTTCAAAGACCTCAACGGTGGCAGATTCAGCCTTCACATCAATCATTAATTTATAGAAATAGCACACCCACCTAAACACCACCTAGCTATCAGCAATGTGAATTCTCAAACCATTCAAATGGGTTCAGAAACATTTTGTACAGTATCAAAAGCAAAGCTGTGGGTAGTCAGATCGGTTGATTCAGATCTCTATTTCCCACTGTTCTATTAAAAAAAATGACTTCACACAGGAGCGAGATGTACGTTTTACCCAGAAACAGAGAGAAAGAATGGACAAATGACTGGAATAATCAGTTTTGCATTTAGTTCTCAGTCAGCGACATCTACAAATATTAATACTGTTAATGTTGTTGAATGTTTGAATGTTTATTTCATTTGTATGCCGCCCTTTTCCCCCCAAGGGGGACTCAGGGCGGCTCACAAATCAAACCAGGGAAGGGGGATACAGACAAATTAACAACAACACAAAACAATACATAATTTAAAAACACGCAACAATCATACCAATTCGAGATAGGGGCAACGGTTCTTTAGCCCCAGGCCTGTCGGAACAGCCAGGTTTTAAGGGCTTTGCGGAAGGCCTGGAGGGTGGTGAGGGTGCGAATCTCCACGGGGAATATCTCTCATAGAGATATTCAAGCATGAAAAACAGAAGTAAGATTTAGCAGAAATCCTTTAAAAAAGGTAGCCTGCCTATCAACTGTGAAGTGAAGCATAATATTGATCTGACTTCATCTGATGGATTCACATTTTGGTGGAAAAGTGAAGCCCATAAGATGGGATCAGTCACTTTTCTTAATGCTAAACTAAATTTATTACAAGTTTTTTTGCCACTAGCATTTTGAAAATCTGTTTGCTTCATTGCTTTCAGAACAGGTCTATATCTAAGAATTGTGGAGGACCTGCCAGGAGATGTCATCAGGAATAATTGTGTCAAAACAAAAAATTGACACTTTGGATCCCAGTACTAAATTTGCACTGCTATCATAGTAAGACCACTGTCTGACCAACTTCAGCCAGGTTCTCTGCTACTTTTTTTTCCTTGACAAGAATATTGGATGTTATCCACATCTGAAAGCAAAAACTAATCTTATGTTTAGGATAAAGCAGAGGTGGTATTCAGCCAGTTCTGACAGATTCTGGAGAACCAGTAGTGGAAATTTTGAGTAGTTTGGGGAATTGGCAAATAGGCTGGCCACGCCCCTGCTGCCTCCCATCTGATCTTCTTTTGTTGCCCTGAAAAAGAGAATGGAGCTGGAAAGCAGGTTAGTGGGGTGGGAAGGGAATGGGGATTTTGCAGTATCCTTCTCCTGCCACATGTACAAAGCCCCATCCACAAAGCCACACCTACAGAATCAGTAGTAAAAAAAATATTGTTGAATCCCACTACTGTCTCTGAAAATACCTTGCACTTTATCTGGAAGCGGCAATTAATCCATAAATTGTCAAGTAGATATGATGATTTCTCTGCTCCCCCCCTTGAACATTCTTTAACCCCATTAAGATTATTGCCATTTTAACATTTATTTATTTAAATGACTTATATAGTTACCCGTCTTACTGCATAGTTCTAGGTGGCACAGGAAGGTTAAAACCTCAACCAAACCAAAGCCAAGTGACATAATTTATGTAATTTACAAACCAACACCAAATACAAATATACATCCAAAAGGCAAAGTCAGGGCTAAAAGTCATTCTACGGGCAAAGTTCAGACATAATTAAAATGAGGTCAGATCTGACTGCAATGGGGTATTTCCGAAATGGTGTTTCCTAATAAATGACTGGGTTTCTTTTGAAACTTGGCTCGAAGCTCATGAATAAATTCGGGTATCTTTCGGAAACCATCCTTCTTAGAATACACACAGATTTCCGTAATGCAAGCAAGGGCAGCACTCTCATCCATGATTAAGTCTCTAGTAGTAGGGAAGTTTTACTGAAATTATCATATGAAGTTTTAAATTATTGTTTATACTTAGAGATTGCTTCAAGATTCAAGAGATGGAAATGGTATATATTTAATCATTTCAATATGCTGAGATCAAGGAAGTTTTGATATGATGCTAGCCACAGTAATCAGAAAATCCCTTAGACCTTCTGGGACAAATCAACATCAGTCATTACCTTCAGGAGCAGACCACTAACAATGAAAATAGGCACTAAAGATCAAAATTTCAATAAAAAAATAAGAAAGGAGCTACATAAATCTCTACTTCCTACTTTCTGGATTTTTTTTTGAAGATGTTTCACTTTTCATCCAAGAAGCTTCTTTAGCTCTGACTGGATGGTGGGGAATGGAGGGATTTATACTCCTTACAGCAGCTGGTCATTTGCTTTCTTTTAGCGAGTCATTAAGCCTGGAGGTTTATCTCTTCAAAGAAAAACCAGAAAGTCCAGTTGCCTCTTGAAAAAGCACCTTTGGGATACCTATTTAAGTATTGTCCTGTAATATGTGGGGATATGTGGGGATTAATTAGGTTATTCTATGGGTAATTACCATTGGGTCCACTGACCCAACTTCTGAATCACCCAATGGAATAGTAACTTGGTTCCACAGAACAGCCATCCTGGAAGACCTGAAATATCAATTCCATTATCATTATCTTAGATATAATGAGCAATGGGTAACGGTGTACAGAAAGGACCACAGAACTCCCCACTTTGTCTATTTCCTCAAAACAAGACACAAAGATTTCATACTCTTTGAAGTGGAAAATATCGTTTAATGATTTTTGCAGGGGAAAAAGATGTAGACAAAAAACACCTTAGCAATGTTAGACATTCTCTAATTTCTGGTTGCTTCTTTAACATGTTTTTTTCCCCCTGTTCGTTTCTCTTTCTAGATTATGAACAAATCATGTGTACAGATCTCAAAAGATAAACTAATCAACAAATAATAGTCATAGACATCTTTTATCCATTATGCTTAGTTTTAATATATGATATAAACGCAGCTCCCTTCTATAATGCATTTTGCAATGTGATTATTTTAAAAACTCAAAACATGATAGTAGGTCAAAACCGTTCCTGAATTGGCAGTCATTACAACCACATATAATTTGAAATTCCAATTTCCTCAGCCTCATAATGCATAAGGTGCCACTTCTTTCAGGAGCTGCTTATAAATATAATTGAAACTTATGGAAATAACATATAAAACATGTCTTTCACTCAGAGACATACCGACCTGGTTGCAAACTATTTCTGAATCTGCACTAAGGATTGTTTCCACTCCACTCCTAGCAAACATAATTTAAGTGCTTTTGATTTTTAAGATGTCTGACCATGAAAAATTCAAGTTGCAATTCAGAATTGAATAACCAGTTATAATATATTAGTACTTGTATACTGATAAGTTAATTTCTCAAAGTTGTGTATTGCAGTGGATCAGAGTGAAAGTCTACATATATAAAAAATGTGTGCCTAAATTTGCCAAAGACGTATACTATAGAAGGGTACAAAAAGTTTTGAAAATTAATCTCATTATTTTATAGCAGTTAGCAATAGCAACAGCAGTGAGACTTATA
The DNA here is from genome assembly GCF_051295495.1 of Thamnophis sirtalis. NCBI lineage: Eukaryota > Metazoa > Chordata > Lepidosauria > Squamata > Natricidae > Thamnophis > Thamnophis sirtalis. The sequence goes on from NW_028261388.1 coordinate 85,086,619, forward strand.
TACCGCTTCATAGGGCTTTCAGCCCTCTCTAAGTGGTTTACAGAGTCAGCATATCGCCCCCACAGTCTGGGTCCTCATTTCACCCAGATAGATAGATAGATGACAGATAGATAGATGATAGATAGATAGATAGAGATAGAATAGATAGATAGATAGATAGATAGATAGATAGATAGATAGATAGATAGATAGATAGATAGAGATAGAATAGATAGAGAGATAGATGATAGATAGAGATAGAATAAATAGATAGAATAGAATAGAATAGAATAGAATAGAATAGATAGATAGATAGATAGATAGATAGATAGATAGATAGATAGATAGATAGATAGATAGATAGATAGCAATAGCAGTTAGACTTATATACCGCTTCATAGGGCTTTCAGCCCTCTCTAAGTGGTTTACAGAGTCAGCATATCGCCCCCACAGTCTGGGTCCTCATTTCACCCAGATAGATAGATAGATGACAGATAGATAGATGATAGATAGATAGAGATAGAATAGATAGATAGATAGATAGATAGATAGATAGATAGATAGAGATAGAATAGATAGAGAGATAGATGATAGAGATAGAATAAATAGATAGATAGATAGATAGATAGATAGATAGATAGATAGATAGATAGATAGATAGATAGATAGCAATAGCAGTTAGACTTATATACCGCTTCATAGGGCTTTCAGCCCTCTCTAAGCGGTTTACAGAGTCAGCACATCGCCCCCACAGTCTGGGTCCTCATTTCACCCACCTCGGAAGGATGGAAGGCTGAGTCAACCTTGAGCCGGTGAGATTAGAACCGCTGAACTGCAGATAACAGTCAGCTGAAGTGGCCTGCAGTACTGCACCCTAACCAGTGCGCCACCTCAACTGTGATTTTCTTGTTTAGCTTTCATGTGACCAGTCTGACTGCTAGTATTCAAAAAATTATTTAATGCATTTCCAAAGTCACTCAAATTTAAACCGTCATCACAGTCTGTAACAAATAAATTCCATGAATTATCTCTTGGAAGAGAAGTACTTGTTCTTTTCTTACTGGTTTGAACCTTTTGCTAATTAATCACTTTGGATGAACTTGAATTCCGGTGAGATTGTGATGAAAAGTTATTTTTAAGTCTACATCATCCATATGGTGAATAAATTACACAAATTATATATATATATATATATATATATATATATATATATATATATATATATATATATATATATATATATATATATATATATATATATATATATATATATATATATATATATATACGTATGTATGTATGTATGTATGTATGTATGTATGTATGTATGTATGTATATATATATATATATATATATATATATATATATATATATATATATATATATATATATATATATATATATATCAGAGAGAGATTCTTTATGTGTATTGGTGAGGGATAAAATTTGACTGCTATTTTTTCTGGTAACACTATCAAGTTTTTAGGTTGATTTAATCATTTTTCTAATTGTCAGATTGACCATGGTCCTTTGAAATTAGGCAGCCAAGGAACTGTATAAATTGATACATCTTGATTAGTTCTCCTTATTCATTCTCACCCTCCTTCCCTTATCCAGTTCAAATGGTTGTTTGTATGCTTACATTTCTTTTTCCAGTTTCCACTTTGCTATAAGTTCTTCTCAGTTAGTTATGGTAATTGGTATTTAGGTATTTAGGTATTTTATTAAAATTTATAGGCCGCCCTTTTCCCTGAGGGGACTCAGGGCGGCTTACAACCATTAGGGAGGGGGAACAATACACAATAAACGATATGAAAACAAAATAAGTAGTAAAAACACAACATGCATTCTACATTCAACACTCGGGTGGGGCAAATTAAGGACTTATCCCCAGGCCTGTTGGGAGAGCCAGGTCTTGGGACTGAAATACCACTCATTCAGTTCCATTGAGCTGTGGTGGGACAGTGGTTAGAATGTGGTGCTGCAGGCTACTTCTGCTAACTGCAATTTGGCAGTTCCAATCTCACCAGGCTCAAGGTTGACTCAGCCCTCCATCCTTCCGAGGTGGGTAAAATGAGGACCCAGATTGTTGAGGGCAATATGCTGACTTTGTAAACCACTTAGAGAGGGCTCCTAAAGCACTATGAACGGTTACGTTACTCAATGCTGTTGCTATTGCTATTGTAAATTTGAGCAGTCATTGAACAAGACGTTGTTCATTAACTCTCTTGTTTTGTTTTTGATTCTCTATTCTTTAAAACCCAATCTAGAAATAATTTTCAACAGGATGATGATGATGATAATGTTGATTTGAATATCTTTATTTTTGGGATGCGGTGGCTCAGTGGCTAAGAGGCTGAGCTTGTCAATCAGAAAGGTCAGCAGTTCAGCGGTTCGAATCCCTAGCACCACGTAACAGAGTCCCGTTACTTGTCCCAGCTTCTGCCAACCTAGCAGTTCGAAAGCATGTAAAAATGCAAGTAGAAAAATAGGAACCACCTTTGGTGGGAAGGTAACAGCGTTCCGTGAACCTTTGGCATTTAATCATGCTGGCCACATGACCATGGAGATGTCTCTGGGCAGAGCTGGCTTTTCGGCTTTGAAACTGAGATGAGTACCCCCCCCCAGAGTCAGGAACGACTGGCACATTTGTGCGAGGGGAACCTTTACCTTTATTGTTTGAATCCTGAAGTCTTGGTTCTCTTTTCCATTCCAAAATTTAATTAATTTAATTTATTAGATTTATAGGTTGCCCAATCCTGGAGGACTCCGGGCAGCTTACAAAGAACAAGAAAAGAAAAACAAAATAAAAATTAAAAAATTAAAAAATTCTCCAACACGCATACGTTCTGATTGGGGCTGGACCCTACATAATAAGGTCAACAGCCCCAGGCCTGCCGGAACAGCCAGGTCTTAACAGTTTTTCTGAAGGCCATGAGGGTGGGTGAGGTCCGGACCTCTGGGGGTAGCTGATTCCACAGGGTCGGAGCAGCCACAGAGAAAGCCCTCCTCCGAGGCCCCGCCAGCCGACACTAATATTTAATATGAAGTTTGTAATGTTACACATGTTTCATAAAAATGTGAGGGTTAATTTTTAACAGGAAAAAAAAAAAGAACTGTTGCAAGACTGTCAGATGCCACATGGTTATGCTTCCATGTGCAGAGTAATAGGCAAATGATTTATTTGGCTTGAATAAAAAGGATTTACCTTTCTCAATATACGCTGTTACATTTAGCAATGTAGCTAAGGTAAACACCGTTCTCAAAACAGCTGTCATACCAACATCAACTTAATTATATACATAGCTTTCACTGGTAGTGACCAATACTAGGTATTTCAGATGAAATTAATCTGGAAGTATATTGAGCAACAGTCTATAGCATTAAAACTTCCAGTTCACTCTTTCTTGAGAAACATTTGGCAGTTTGTGCTGGAAACAATACACAGCTTAGATTATTTTGAATGAGATAAATGGTCTACACATTGATGTTTCATAAAGGCCAAAGAATCAGAGTTCCGTTGAGATTAAAAACAAATCAAAAATAGTTTCACATAGCTTTTTCCCCCCTATCATTTGTGAGAAGGACTATATCTAAACCAGAATTGCACAGCAGAAAATATTGTTTCTCACAACTAGAGAAACTAGGTATTTATTAGTGTCATGGACAAATAATTCTACACAAGGAGCAAGAAACAAATATTAGAGACAATCTCTTTCTCTAAAAGACTACATACTTCTGGGGGGAAAAATACACAAAGCAGCAAACTTCCCAATCAAGTTATCAAAATGAAGGGATAACTTTTAAAAAAATTGCATTTAGGATGCATTTACCACTATTATGAGAACTGGAAAAGAGATATTTTAGTGATATTTCTTGCCTACGCCATATTCCATGAAATTCCAAAATAAAATAAAATAAAAAATACACCAGTCCCCTATGGAAGATATGGATTATCCCAAATCTTCCTTCTACATACTGCTTGTAATTAAGTTTTTTCAGCACAGCAATATCAATTTGATGTTACCCAGAAATGATATAACGTATTTTTCAGAGTATAAGAGACACGTCCCCCCCCCCTAAAAGAGGGTGAAAATTTGGGTGCGTCTTATACCCTGAAGTAGCCACAAACATGAGACATGGAAGGGGCAATGATCTCTGGCAATCCCTGCAGCCTGGAACAGCTGACTGGGGGTATTCTGGGAGGTTGATCCACCTGCCAATCAGCTGTTCATGCTGAATCAGGGCTACAATAATGTGCTGAAGCTGAGCAACTGTTCACTATTTGCTGCAAAGATGTGTCAGAGTTTGTAGCAGCAATCACATTCAGAAAGCACACACACGTAACTGATTCAGCAGGATTCAATAACTGCTCTTTATATGTAATAGAACACATTAAATAATATACAATAACAAAAGCGGGTTTTCCAATGTGGTAGTTCAGCAGAGGAGAGAAGTTTCACTATCTGATATGACCAGAGCATGCAGCTTTAGTACAGAACAAGCCACACCCAGGCTCCTTGCTTTCTCCTTCCTTGTTGCTTACACAGCAAATACTGTTTGTTTCCAAACAGCCCTCAACTCTCTCACATGCTGACAGGATGCTAGCCAGATGAATACTAATAAATAAATAAATAAAATCAACATTAACACTATGGATGCTGGTAGGCAAAGGCAGATTTTTTTTTTCTTATTTTCCTCCCCAAAAACTAAGGTGCATCTTATACTCTGGAGCATCTCATATTCCCCAAAATACAGTAATTTTGATGCCACTCAGATATTTCCTTAAGTTAGATGAAAGTACACTCGAGGATTTCATTATATTTGGACACAAGAAGGAAAATTGGGGGGAGCTAAAAAAAGGAATTATAGTGAGATTAATGCAATTTCTTAGGAAGATGGCCTGCTTCTACTACATTCAGGATCAGCTTTTCTAAATAAACTTCATCCATTTGTTACCTCATCCTGTCACTTCAAAGGGGTTGAATTCAACCCTCTTATTTGTGATGGATTTTCTTTTACAGTACAGATTTTAAATTTGAGATAATGGATTTATTTAGGGATGGAAACATGTTTTATTTTGGTGTATTATTATAGATCTTATGATTGAATGGAATTGAAATTTGTAAATAATTTGTTGCCCTTGAAATTTAACTACAATTTTGTTTTCACTTTGTCATTATGGTGTACTAAACGTAGATTAATGAGAAATAAATGAATTTCAATAACTGTAGAATCAAGCTTCAGCATAACAAAATTGACAAAAGTGAAGGGGGTCTGAATACACGTTATATTGAAAAACTCTTTTGATAACATTGTCAATAAAGGTTATTAGTATACAAGCCTCATGTAGAAAGAAATACCATACAAAAACCATATTTTCAGTTATAAATACATACCAGGAAAATGCATGTTTCTCTCGAGACAAGCAGAAAACCCCAAAATGCAGAACCAGAGATTTATATTTTTTTTATTAGCCCCTAAAGTCCCTTGTTCTATTAAACTCGACAGCTCTTAAGTTCTTTATTCTGAAGCAGCTTGAATGCTGCTTTAAAGGAATTAAATAATATGTTTGGCAAATGTAGTGGCAAGTTGGCCTGCACTTCTCATAAATCTTGTTGTGTGATCAGCTCTGCTCCTCAGTGACCAACATGAAGTAGAAAGCCCTTCTTTTAATCAAGATTCACTACACTTTACCAAAAAAACTTGCAGAGGAAAAGGTCTCTCATGGATCTACCGAATAGAATTAACTTTCATGGAAATTGCATACAAAATAAATGCCTACATTAAGAAAATGTAGTTAGGGGAAAAAAAGTGCACTGTGACAATTTATATTTATAATTGTGCGTGTTGAAAACTAGATAGCACTTAAATTTATATACCGCTTTACAATGCTTTACAGCCCTCTCAAAGCAGTTACAGAGTCAGTATATTGCCCCCAACAATTTGGCTCCTCATTTTACCTCAGAAGGATGGAAAGCCGAGCCTGGTGAGATTTGAACAGCCAAATTTCAGTCAGCAGAAGTATCCTGCAGTATTGCACTCTTAACTACTGCACCACCACAAATAGATTAGAAAGAGCCGAGGTGGCGCAGTGGTTAAATGCAGCACTGCAGGCTACTTCAGCTGACTGCAGTTCAGCAGTTCGGCTGTTCAAATCTCACCGGCTCAAGGTTGACTCAGCCTTCCATCCTTCCGAGGTGGGTAAAATGAGGACCCGGATTGTTGTTGGGGGCAATATTCTGACTCTGTAAACCGCTTAGAGAGGGCTGAAAGCCCTATGAAGCGGTATGTAAGTCTGACTGCTATTGCTATTGCTATAGGTTTAGGTTTATTCGATTTATCTGCCGCCCTTCTCCCAAGGACTCAGGGCGGCGTACAACATTAAAAGAAACACATAATACAAAAGTTAAAAAAAATTAAATAGAATATTCCAAACCCAATTAAAATTGACAATGACATTTTTTTTAAAAAAAAAATCTGAATTAAAATTAACAATGATCAATAATTTGTTTTGTTTTGTTCAGGCCAGGCTGGCTTGCTGGAAAAGCCAACACAAGGCTTAGGGAACATTGGAAACCAAACAAGATGTTATTTACTATAGATTTTTTTTAATGGCCCAGAATAAGGAAACCAATAAAACAGATTCTGTATATTCAAAAGAGAATTCTTCTGCCGCATTTTCAAATTAGCTAAATTTCATGGATGTTGAAAGCTTTGCTGTCCTACCAATTCTCTTCCCAGAAGGACAGTCCTTGTTGATACCATTTTAAAATAGCACTAGTTTCTGTGCGCAGTTCAAAGGACACAAATTATCTCCCTCTTCCGTTTCCTATGAGTGTTACATGGAGTATTATGGCTTTCAAAGATTCATTTCTTTCCAGGTAAAGAAATGGCATTTGAATATTCCCCCCCACCCCAAGGCCTTCATGGCTGCTCCACTGAATGTTAATCTGTGATGTGCTGTACTTCTTCATTTTAAAATACTTTTTTTTTATTTTCCATTTTCATAACATACAATCACATGTATACTATTACATAGCCAATATCCTATTGTATTAAGTAGTAATTACATCAGTTCCTCTTGTCATCAACTCCCAGGGGGGGGGGGAACCTAAACCAATTATTGGCTCTTCTGCTCTTCATACAACTCTTTCTTCTGCCTCTCTCCTACCTCCTTTCTTCCCTCCATCATCCTTTTCTACTCTACTTCCCCTTCCTTTCTCCTTCTCCTCTCTCTTCATTCCACTCCTCCTTATCCTCCTCATCTTCCCCCCTTACCCTCTTCTCCTATCCCTCTCTCCCTCTCTTTCTTCTCTGTTTCCCACTCTTCCTCTCATTCACTTGGTTTATTTCGGCTTCTGAGCAAACTCCATTCTATGTTGATGGTATTTATGCCTCCATATCAATATACTTAACATATCTTAGTTTTAAAGAAAAAATAAGAGAAGACAGTATACATGTGCAATCATATTACTTTAAAATCTAACACCCCTCGTCAAGCCTACTATACATCCCTCCCTCCCACCCTCCCACCCCAACCCGCCCCCCCCAGCCTTCCCTCCCCCAACTTCCCAGAACCCATACACGGTATAAATCTTTAACAAAAACAGTCTAAAATATATTTGAAAAAAGAGTAAGAAATTGATAACATCTTTAAATTGAACTTAGCTCCTCCTTGCTAGACTAACTTTAAACAATTTATATCATTCCTGATCTTAATCATAAGCTATCTGGAGATGTGCTGTACTTCTTGACTGCTTTTATAGTTGAATCTAAAAGGGAGAAACTGTCCAATACTTAGATATCTTTATTACCTACTCTAAGGGTGTTTAGGACCATCTTTAATTTAATTTTAGTCTCGTGTTTTTCACTGTTTTCTTTGACTTTCAGTATTAGGCGTTGCAGATCCTTTGCATTTTCAGTGATCAAGGTGTTGTCATCAGCACAGCACAGGCAATTAAATGCTTCCTCAATGGATGCTATTTTTGTGCAAGGTTTTTAGCAAAAAAAATATATAACACTGGCAAATTATGTTCACTGCAGTTGACATTGCCAAGCATCCTATTTTACTTCCATTGAAATCTCAGTGGAATTGCATTGCCCTATTTTACCTATAGTTACTTTTAAAGCCTATGCTTGCTTTCAAAAGCCCCTTAAAGTGTTTCAGTTGACTAAAATAATTCTTTACACAATTATTGCATATTTTTTATTGCGTTTAAAAGCCCGGAAACAAAATCAGAACATTAAATGGATAATTTGGTGGATGTCTTAATTTTGATGTTCATGTCAGTTCAGCAGCTGTGGGTCATCTCATTTGATGCTTGCTCAGAAAGATCAAATCCTTCAATCATCTGTGTAATGGGGAATAATTGAGCTTCATGCTTTACAGGCAGGATTTGGGTTTGCAACAGTGAACTTAGCACTTCCTACCGAGAGACACATATCACTACACACTTGGAAATACTCTCTGTCAGTTTGTACTACAACTGTCAAGCGCAAGACAACTCCTGCTGAGAATAAATATTAATACCACTAACTTAAAGTTGCCAGGAGGATGCTCTTCCCAGCTTTATTACACATCATATCAGTTTCTCTCAATAGTGCTCACATACCTTTCTCAAGAAGACGAATACACATTGTTTGGAAGTATAATCTAGGCAGAAATTTGCTGACAATGTTAGCAGTTCATTATTACCTTACAGCCACACAACCACCTTGATAAGACATAATTTATAATGTAAGTTGGAAGTGTCTAATATACGTGTAAATACGGAACTAGACGCAATGAAGTGTTCACTTTCCTGTAAAAGTAAAATGATTAGATAGTTCTTCTCCTATGAATCATCCCACGCTTTATTAAAAATTTAAAGTTTCTCCAATATGAATTTTGCTGCAGGCCTGCCCAATTTTTGTCAACCTGCAAAGGCAGTAGCCCAAATTGCCTCTTGTTAAGGAGAAGGGTAGTTTGAATCTGTCCTTAAAGTTCCAAAGTGCCAAAGAAACTTACTCTTACTTGGATGTTATAGAGATTGTTCAAACCACAATACTCAAATTATCTGCAGGTAGCTTTGTATGTGAAAAACATAGCAGCTTCTGACATTGGTTTTGGAATATTACCTTTATATTACATGGAGACAGGAGAAAGAGGAGGAGGAGGAGAAAGAAGAAGAAATTCACTTTATGAATTGTGAACATTGTAGAAGTAGAGCCATATTAGTCTGTGGTAGCAAAAAAATATGATAGCACCCTTTCTGACTAACAAATGTTACTAAAAGTCATTTTTCAATGAGCTGCAGCTTCATAACCAATTTATCTTCTCCTCCCTTTCCCCAACACTTTTGCTCCCCCATTTCCTCTCCCCAGCCCAGCCCAATTCGATACTAAATCAATCTAATCACTCTATGCATCTGATGAAGTCAGCTACTGATCACGGAAGCTTCTGCTTTTCAATAAATGTTAGGTCAAAAATGTTCTACCAGATATCTCATTTTTTTTTAATGGTAGGAAATAGCTCCAAAATGTGAGCTCACTTCAAAGGTATGATGGTGGAGACTTTGGTTATGAGTTCAGTATTTTTGTAACACTTGCATAGCATTTAAATCTGATCAGATGCAAACATATCCACCAATATATTTATGAGAATTTTCATTCAACAAATGATATTTATGACATACGGCTTCTGTGATTCAGAATATTAATATCTCTCAACAGGAGTAACTGTGAAAGGGATCTTGGAGTCCTAGTGGACAATCATTCAAATATGAACCAGCAGTGTGCTGCAGCTTCCAAAAAAGCCAACACAGTTCTAGGCTGCATAAACAGAGGGATAGAATCAAGATCACATGAAGCGTTTATAATGCCTTGGTAAGGCCACACTAGGAATACTACATCCAGTTTTGGTCACCACGATGTAAAAAGATGTGGAGACTCTAGAAAGAGTGCAGAGAAGAGCAACAAAAATGATTAGGGGACTGGAGGCTAAAAACATATAAAGAACAATTACTGGAACTGGGTATGTCTAGTTTGATGAAAAGAAGGACTAGGGGAGACATGATAGCAGTCTTCCAATATCTCAGGGGCTTCCACAAAGAAGACGGAGTCAATATATTCTCCAAAGCACCTGAAGGTAGAACAAGAAGCAATGGGTGGAAACTTATCAAGGAGAGAAACAACTTAAAACTAAGGAGAAATTTCCTGATAGTTAGAACAATGAATCAGTGGAACAACTTGCCTCCAGAAGCTGTAAATGCTCCAACACTGGAAGTTTTTAAGAAGAGATTGGATAGCCATCTATCTGAAGTTTTATAGGATTTCCTGCCTAAGTAGGGGGTTGGACTAGAAGACCTCCAAGGTCCCTTCCAACTCCATTATTCTATATTCTTTAATACATAGAGTTTCTCAGAATCATCAGAGATAGCTAGAAACCAATAGGAATAGCATTTAAACTTATATATCACTTCATAGGGCATTACAGCCCTTTACAGAGTCGGCATATTGCCCCCAAGAATCTGGGTCTCATTTTACCAACCTTGGAAGGATGGAAGGATGAGTTAGTTTTGAGCTATTCAGGATTGAACTATTGGCAGTTGGCAGAACTAAGTATCTGCTATATTCTGGGAACTAATGTGTGGCACCACTTTTTTTTTTCTTTTTACAACCTCATAGTCACTTAATTCAGGGCAGAGTCGAGTGGGTGACTGGGTAGAGTTGAATTTTTACTGGCCGGATACCCTCCCTGATGTCTACATGGAGTTTGCAGATTTTTTGTTCTCTGTTCCCTAAGAGAGAAACAACGATCTAGAATTGAACTCTCAACCTTCCCAGTGAGAGATGAGCACTTTCATCATTAGGCCACCACGCTGCTAATCTGGGTCCCCAAATATTTTCATTTAAATATTGAAAAAAATTAGGTTTAAAAAGTGTCTGGATTTCTATTTTTCATTAGTAAGTAATTGATGCAATGGCTTTGAATCTGGGACTTGCCTTTTTTTAAAAAAAAAGAAAATAAAGAAAAACAAAAATGATATAGGTGGATGGAGACAAGACAGTGAAAACCATCCATCAACATCTGATGGTTTTGAGGCTAGTGCATGGTTCAAATTAGTGTTATTGTTTAGCATTTGCTGCCAGAATGCACATTCCATCTTGAGGGTTCCGAAAGCAGCTGAAGCTGAGAGAAGACCGAATAGGGATAATGACAAATTCCTGTGAAAGAGAAAGTGCAACCAGTGGAAATGTGTTGTCACTGCAGAGGACAAGTTGGAACGCTTGAGGCATCTGTCAGAAGTGTCACTCTCAAGTTTGACAGTTCCAGAAAAGGAAGGAGGGGAAGCATTTACTGCGCCACAGAGAAAGAACCCAAATTTCTACTGTATACTTAAGTAGGACTTGTAATCTTGTTGAGTAATTCACACACACAAACACACAACCATTAAAACACCTGAGAATACCATTTGCCAGCTGCTTTCATACAGGTACTTAACGATGCAAAAGTTTAATAGTTAAGGATGCGTATGAGAATCATACAGCCCGATGATTTGAGACTGCTGGTGAAATGGGAGACTTCTCTTTAACTGGAATTTTCAAATAAACATTAGATTATTTGGAGGTCACTAAAAGTCAGTAGGAATCACTGTAACAAACCCTTAGGCCTCGACATAGTTCAACAGGGCCCCTTAGAGCAGTGTTTTTCAACCTTGGCGACTTTAAGTCCTGTGGACTTCAACTCCCAGAATTCCCCAGCCAGCTCTGCTGGCTGGGGGATTCTGGGAGTTGAAGTCCACAGGACTTAAAGTCGCCAAGGTTGAAAAACACTGCCTTAGAGGACCTATATTCCAGCACCCTGACAGGAGATCTATAAAAATAACATTTCAACTGCAGTGTTAATTGGAGTTTTGAACTTTTGGTATATAAGTTTGCAGCTGCTAAGCAATTACACCTAGCTTTTATATTATTTTTTTGACTAGCAGATTATATCACTGGCGTTTATATCATTCACTTTAGATATACCATGTCTCACTGTTGGATAAATAAAAAATATCTTTCCATTTAAGGATTAGATAATGACAATTGTTCTTTCCCATCATTTAGTCATTGTCCTGTATAGTAACTTTTATATTATACTTTGCAAAAAATGTTCCACATTTCTCTAAAATTATTCAAGATCCCACTAAATAGAAAATATGTAAATGCAAAGTTAAATATATAGCCTTTTAATATGTTACCAGATTTGCTCAGCGACTTTGATCTTGTTATAGTTGCTGTTGTTTTTCTGCCAAAGCCTTTGCCTCTGGTCATATGGCCAAACTGTTCAAAACTATCTATGCAGACAAGATAGTCACGTTTTGCAACTTTTCTTTGTTAAATTTCTCTATTTTCTTAGCACCTCCTCCTTCCCCCTCTTCCTCCTTCCCCCTCCTCCTCCTCCTCCTTCTCCTCCTCCTCCTCCTTCTCCTCCTCCTCCTCCTCCTCCTCCTCCTCCATAATAGTGTTTAACAGGCTATCATAAAGTTTCTTGAACTAATCAAAATTAGAGCATTTCAGGTGAATCACTGTAACAGATGTCATAATGGTAAGGATGGATTATGAAACATTGTAATTAAGATATTTGGGGAGATGACAAGTTGGGAAAGAATAGGCCTACACCACATGGTATTCTTTGTATCATGCTCATCACCCACAGCATCACATCCTTTAAAAAAAATCATTTTATATTTTCTTTTTCAAGCTGAATTGTGCTTATTTCATTGAAATTCTTGCTGTTTGATCATTTATAAGCTTTTTGATTATGTGTAACCATTATTTTTGACTTCTAATGACTTCTAATTATTTTATTCAGATAATCATAAAACTTCCCTTAATATATTTTCAGCATATTGGTTGGATAAAATAAGGGGAGGACTGTGCAGCTATATCACACTCCTGGAACTATGCTTTCTATACAGTGGCTTCCTGACCTGCAAATAATTTTTTCGTAAGGATAAGATTCCCATTTTTTTGAGCACTTCCCACAACCCGACATGATTGACACAACTGGAGGTTTTTCTATGATTAACAAAGAACTAGAACCTCCAGCTTTATCTAAAATTAGAGACGATATCAAGATATGATTCCTTTCATTTTAACATGATATTGTATATTGATTTTAATTAACAACTGAACTGAACAACCACATCTGGCTTTATATTGGTTGTTTAGCTTTGAATCTGAAAATCTGTAGTGGCCCTTTCATTTAACTTTACAAAATACTTTGGGATTTAAAGAGTTCAAACTTTCCAGCTTTCCAATTGCTGTGGTAACCAATTTTCTCTCTATGTGTGTATATGTGTTGTTTTTTTTATTGTATTCATTTCATTTATTGATCCTTTCATGCTTTTGCCTTCTTTTACTACTTACAACAATGATTGTCAAGTCTGGAAATGATTAATTTGGGTATGGATATAATTTCACAGAGAAAGCTAATGATGAGCACATTTGTGATCCGGTCTCTTATTCTATGCATATTTTTCACTCAATTTTTTTGTTTTCCATTTTTGAAATTTAAGGCATGCCTTCAGCCAGATGCTCCTGTAATTCTGTCCTGTTAATTTACCTCTTCTTGCAAATGCCTAGTCCCAATGGAAACCTATGCTGTTTAATTTGCTGATCCTTAGATTTTTTTAAAAAATTAGCAGACAGTTTTATTCAAGATCATGACATGTAGGAACTGTAGAATTATGGATCTATGTGCCTTCAAGTAACTTAGTCAGACAGTTACATACTATTCATCCTCTACATGCTTCTTATGGGAAAATAATGTTCTCTAACAACTGGGCAGATCAGAAGGCATCTTTAACTTTATTGTATTAATTTTGTAAAGGTACATGTAATCTTTAGGGGAAAACTTATTGACTCCACTTAGATTCTAATTAGAATCTGTTCAGAGAATCAGAGGCATCCAATTTGGTCCAAACATTCAACCAAATTATTTTATTCAGAAAATCAGTTTGATTCAGAAATTGAAGCAAATAGTCTTTCCGTCACAGTTACAAACTGTTCAGCCTTAGTAATTATATATTCTGACCTATGCATTGTGAAATCACACATCAGGAATGATGAATTTTGTTGCCTGGCCATTACTTTATGCATTTTGTTTACCCTAGTAAACAAATCAGCATGGAGTTGCAGATGAAAATTGCAGCTGTCAAACCATACAAATATGGCTGTATGCTATGATCATGATGTTGTTTAATTTCAGAAACAGGCTTCGCAAATGAGACCTTCAGACAAAAAGTAATTGAATGAGATAGAGTAAAATCATTCCCTACATGAACATTACAAATGGGCCCTCCTATCTTCATAACAGCCCAGAATATGTAAAGTATGGTGGGAATCAGCCAATTAGCCATGTTACACATGCAGTTTACGCAGGTGCACAATACATAAATGAACTTTAATTAATCTCAGTTTGATTGAAATCGGAGCTTAGTAAATACACAGGAATCATCAACCTACTAGAATCAACATGATATGATTAATTTCAATTTTGAGCAGCATCATGAGGTGTGTTTAACTTCTCTTGCAGACAATGAGAAATGTGTATGAAAATGTGTTTGAGAATAGAAGAGGTGGTTGTGTATACTTCCAACCCACTCTTTGTTTTAACTGTTGAGCAGAAATTCTAACAACTATAATATTTCACAATTTGCCACAGTAGATAGATTTACTAGGTAGAAATATCTAACAGAATTTAACTGATTTTACAAACTAAACAAGATTGGTCCAGTTAGTACTTTGATACAGTGATATTAAAAAATTTCAAAAAATGTTAATTACCCTGGGAAGTTTTAAAAAAAAAATCAAAGAAAAATTTGGTAGCAAACCACCTCCAAGAAAACTATAGTAACTAATTATCAGGAATTACTTTACAGTTACTTTACAGCCCTTTCTAAGTGGTTTACAGAGTCAGCATATTGCCCCAACAATCCAAATCCTCATTTTACTGACCTTGGAAAGATGGAACACTGAGTGATATTTGAACCAGTCAGGATTGAACTGCTGGCAGTTGGCAGAATTAATCTGCAATACTGCATTCTAACCACTGCACCATCACACAGCATGTGGTGGTTGTAGTGATACTGCTGCTCCTCTCTCTTCTTTCCATGTCCTTCAGAGGTACTTTGAAGTGTCTAGCAAACAGTCTATCTCAGTGTTTCTCAACCTTGGCCACTTGAAGATGTCTGGACTTCAACTCCCAGAATTCCCCAGCCAGCATTCGCTGGCTGGGGAATTCTGGGAGTTGAAGTCCGGACATCTTCAAGTAGCCAAGGTTGAGAAACACTGGTCTATCTTCTACATTCTGGGGATATTCACAGTAGGTGTATAAAAAATCTTGTAATGCAGAATAAAACACCTACAAAATTAGTCAAGGGGAAAAAAAGAAAGTGTGTCTTAATGGAGAAGGTAGGAGGGAATGGACTGGGCTCGGGAGATAAAAATTAATGGGAAATAGAAAAGTTTTAGATTTTTTTTCTTTTGAAATATCATTATTGGAGTAGGTAGATCATAGGAAAATTATATGTGAAATGAAATTCTGACTGGAGAAGATGAAAGAAGATAAATGGGAAGAAAAGCAACATTTAAAAAGTTTAAAGTGCTGCTATTACAGGAGAAGGTGGGAGAACATGGATGTGGGGAAGGAAATTATAAGCAAAGGGGGCTTTTTGGTGGAGGTGGACAGAGAAAGTGATGCTAGAAAAGGGAGGAAAAATTAAAACCAATAGGAAAAATAATTATGCTTGCTTTTTAATTTCCAGTACAAAAATATGCTAGGATGTGATATGAATAAGGGCATATTAATTAAAATGATGTCATAAATGGGGAAAAAATGTTAACATTCGTGATAGGTCTTCAAACATGCTAGGTTTTACCATCCTTTTAATTGGGCCCATCTCTTTTCCCTCTGGATTCTGGTCTTCAACACGTTTCTCTTGCAAGATTGCACAACTAGGCATATATTTCTAAATGTGATCTTCATGATGACATTGGAAAAATCCTCAGTGACCCTTTCATTCTTGTTTGGTTCTAGTGCGTGAAGACTGCTGGATTAATCTTTAATTTAATGCACAAGGGCTTATAAATTCTTCACAACGCTACTACTTCTGCGCATTTCTACATTTCTTTACATGGTTTACATGCCATCATCTATTAATAATTCTGTGTGAGGCTGCAAATTTCAGAGTAGCTGCAAAGACTGACGAAGAGTAAATGGCAGGAGTACAAGGTTGCTGGAGCTGATAAGGGGCCTTCTTTGACAATGGAATTTGGGGCTTTGTAGCATCAATACTGGCTCTCGGAGTCTTCTAAGACAGGAAAGCTGAAAAAGAGAGGTAGAGATATATAATTATACGTAATATCACCCAGATTCTCTTTTCACTGATTTATAACTTTCCAGAATTCTAGAAATGTCCAACTCTGGGCAATATAGAAGGTGGAAACAAAGAAACCCCAATACCATAAACAATTTCTTCTCCTTCTCCTTCCTTCTTCCGTATCCATCATCAGATGTTGGCAATCATGTTAATGATCTTATTTTTATTAACAGCTGCATGGAAAAGTACTGCTGAGTTTTGTCCAAATCAGTCCCTTAGGTTTTGAAGCCATGATGTTGTTCTTCTGCCTGGACCTCGTTTGCCTTCAATCTTTCCCTGGAGGATTATGTGAAGTATGCCCTATTTTTCCTGGTGTCGTATCATATATCCAAAATATTCTAACTTTTGCTTTTTAATGGTTTTGATAATTTCCCTTGGCTTTCCCAGGCAGATTATCACCTCATTTCTGATTTTGTCAATCCATCTTTTACAGCCATGTGTAAATTTACATTTCAAATGCTTCTAGTCTCTTCAAGTGGTTTTCTGTCAGAGACCAACTTTCTACTCCTTAGGGCGGGATAGAAAAGATGTAAAATCTGACAAGCCTGATTTTCAATCTTAGGCTTATGTCGTGACTGCAGAAGACCGTTCTCATTTTGAAGAATGCTGTTCAAGATTTCCCTATCCTTGTCTTTACTCCAATGGTCCATCCCCCCCTGCAAAAAATGAAGAAATAGATATTAACTACTCACTTCTGGAGAATAGTATCCATACAGTACACATTGAATGAATGAATGAATGAATGAATGAATGAATGAATGAATGAATGAATGAATGAATGAATGAATACTTGTAAGTAAATATGTAAAACCAGTCTCACACACATCATGAGCTGAGGTGGCGCAGTGGTTAAATGCAGCACTGCAGGCTACTTCAGCTGACTGCTAGATCAGCAGTTCAGCAGTTCAAATCTCACCGGCTCAGGGTTGACTCAGCCTTCCATCCTTCCGAGGTGGGTGAAATGAGGACCCAGACTGTGGGGGCGATATGCTGATTCTGTAAACTGCTTAGAGAGGGCCGTAGAGCACTGTGAAACGGTATATAAGTCTAACTGCTATTGCTATTGCTATCATCCTAGGCTAACACCTAAGAAAACAGACTGGTTTTTAAGCTTTGCTACAAAGAAAAGTTGGTTACTCTCAATCTCTTGGAAAATACACTTCCAGGTACTATGAAAAAAATCTTCTCCAAGCAACTAATGCTAACTGTGGCCCCCAGTTTCATTTCCTCATTCCCATTCTTGAGTTCTTCCTTCAGTTAATTGTTTACACAACTTCCCATTCTTCTTTCCAATCCATCTCTTTCCTCCTACATCATATAAATCAGTCATTCCTAACCTGGACCACTTCGAAATTTGTAAACTTCTCAGTCTCATACTCCTGCAGCTGGTATTACCAAGAATTCCAGAAGTGGAAATCCACATACACAGATTTTGCCCAGGTTGGGAAAAATTGATATAAATTATATCCTAATCTTTTATTTTTAAAGAAAGCCATTTTCCAGCTGTATGTACAGTGTGTCTGTGTGTGTGTGTGTGTGTGTGTGTGTGTGTGTAGTGTGAAATCCACTAAAAAGGACTTCATTGTGCTTAGCATAACATAGAAAACATTTATTTTTTTTATTTTTTTGTAAAGTCAACGTCGAATGTATCTGAAAAGACAACAAAATACAAAATCTACAAATGCAAAATGAATTTTAAAATGCATCCTAAAAATGGTATAATTTAGGGATAAATGTGAAAAAAATAGTTTCTGAAAACATGAATAGGAGCAGCTGCATAAAACATCTAGATAATTGGGGAAAAAAGTAGAAAGCTGTAGAAAGTAGAGGAGCAGTTGGGTAATTTATGTTGGGAAAATCTATACCTGGGGAGTTGATGTTACAAATGGTATTAAGAAAATTTGCTTTAAAAAAAAAAGGTTTCTCAGTATATTTACTTTAACTGTATTCTCTGGGAAAAGTATATCAAGGAAATTGCTTTAAAAATTCATAACAGCTATATTTTCATGATTTTACATTCGCTATACTCTGTAGCCTTATGTATTATATTTCAAATATATTGGAAATTAAGGCAGGCTTTTACTGTGCTAAGAAACCATTCAGAGAAAATAATAACAAACAGAAGCAGTTCACTTTCAAAAGAGAGACTTATTTCCAGAATAGTCTCATTGTTGAAAAGTTAAACATGCATTCATCCAAGAAAAATGTTTAAGACATTTATTAGAAAACTAAGAATTGTATGTTCCACATATATCTCCTTACGCCAACTTCTTTAAAAAGGATCCAGAAGGAATCCGTATCAATTTGCAGTAAAACATGAGTAACATCTTTTGAGAGGGAGAGTTTAATCATAATTTCTGTACTTGAAGTCCAGTGAACAAATATGCTACCTTTAGCAACCACAAATAAAATCATGGATTACACCCCAGGGTTCTGAAGGAACTGGCAGACAAGATCTCAGAACCACTGAACGATATCTTTCAGAGATCCTGGAGCACCGGGGAACTGCCAGAGGACTGGAAAAGAGCTGATGTGGTTCCCATCTTCAAAAAAGGGAAAAAAATAGATTCAGGAAACTATAGACCTATCAGCCTGACTTCAATACCAGGAAAGATTCTGGAAAAGATAATCAAGTAACGAATTAGCGAACAGCTATAAGCAAACAAAGTAATAGCCAAAAGCCAACATGGGTTTGTCAAAAACAGATCATGCCAGACTAATCTTATTGCATTCTTTGATAATGTGACAAAATTAGTGGACCAGAGGAATGCCGTCAATATAGTTTACTTGGACTTCAGTAAGGCATTTGATAAGGTAGACCATAACCTACTACTAGATAAAGTAGAAGAATGTGGGTTGGACAGCATCACCACCAGATGGATTTGTAACTGGCTGACCAATCGCATTCAATGTGTAATCCTCAATCGAACTGAATCTTCATGGAGAGAAGTATGCAGTGGAGTACCCCAAGGCTCTGTTTTGGGCCCAGTACTCTTCAACATCTTCATCAATGATTTGGATGAGGGAATAAATGGGGAACTCATCAAATTTGCAGATGACACCAACTGGCAGGAATAGCCAACATTCCAGAAGACAGGCTCAAGATGCAGAAGGATCTTGACCAACCTGAACATTGGGCACTATCTAACAAAATGAAATTCAATGGTGAAAAGAGTAAGGTTCTCCATTTAGGCAACAAAAATGAAATGCACAGTTACAGTATAGATGGTACCTTCCTCAACAGTAGTAACTGTGAAAGGGATCTTGGAATCCTAGTGGACAACCATTTAAATATGAGCCAGCCGTGTGCAGCAGCTGCCAAAAAAGCCAACACAGTTCTAGGCTGCATCAACAGAGGGATAGAATCAAGATCATGTGAAGGGTTAATACCACTTTATAATGCCTTGGTAAGGCCACACTGGGAATACTGAATTCAGTTTTGGTCACCATGATGTAAAAAAAAAGATGTGGAGACTCTAGAAAGAGTGCAGAGAAGAACAACAAAGATGATTAGGGGACTGGAGACTAAATCATATGAAGAACAGTTGCAGGAACTGGGTCTGTCTAGTTTAATGAAAAGAAGGACTAGGGGAGACACGAAGAAGAGGGAGTCAAGCTATTCTCCAAGGCACCTGTGGGTAGAACAAGAAGCAATGGGTGGAAACTAATCAAGGAGAGAAGCAACTTAGAACTGAGGAGAAATTTCCTGACAGTTAGAACAATTAACCAGTGGAACAGAAGTTGCCTCCAGAAGTTATGAATGTCCCAACACTGGAAGTCTTTAAGAAGATGTTGGATAGTCATTTGTCTGAAACAGTATAGTGTTTCCTGACTAGGCAGGGGGTTGGACTAGAAGACCTCTAAGGTCCCTTCCAACTCTGCTATTGTATTATTGAGCCAAGAGCCAAGGTGGCGCAGTGGTTAAATGCAGCACTGCAGGCTACTGCTAGATCAGCAGTTCAGCGGTTCAAATCTCACCGGCTCAGGGTTGACTCAGCCTTCCATCCTTCCGAGGTGGGTAAAATGAGGACCCAGACTGTGGGGGCGATATGCTGACTCTGTAAACCGCTTAGAGAGGGCTGAAAGCCCTATGAAGCGGTATATAAGTCTACTGCTATTACTATTGCTATTGTATATTAAAAAAAACTGGAATGGATCTTCACCTGGACCAGCTAGCCATGTAGACAGTTTGCAAAGTTGCATACTTTGCAAAGTCATTCTACATTTAAATATGTCGAATGTCTGGAGATGATGATATTTATAGTCTAATGGATCACGTCTCATGGGTTTCAGATTGCCTCCTGCACTGTAGTAATTTAGCTAAGCAGAAATGAACATAGAGCATACTATAATAGACCTGGAAAGAACCTTGGAAGTCTTCTAATCCAACCCCCTTTCTCAAGCAGGAGACCCTATTTCATTTCAGACAAATGGTTGCCTTGTCTCTTTTTGAAAGCCTCCAGTAATGGAACATCCACAACTTCTGATTCCACTGGTTGATTGTTCTAATTATTAATTATTATCTAATTATTAGGAATGTTCTCCTTATCTCTAGGTTGCTTCTGTCCTTGATTAGTTCCCATCTATTGTTTCTTGTCTTGCCTTTTGGTGTTTTGGATAATAGTTTGACCCCTTGTCTTTATAGGAGCCCCTCAAATATTGGAAAGCTGCTATAATGTCTCCCCTAGTTCTCCTTTTCATTAGACTAGACATATGCAATTCCTGTAACCATTCTTCATTATATATATATATATTGTTCTTCTCTGCACTTTTTCCAGAGTGTAGGGGAAAAAATGTTTCCAGAGGAAAAGATGTTATTCCTCATCTTTTTATATTGTGGTGACTAGAAATGGATGCAGTATTTCAAATGTGGTCTTACTAAAGTTTTATATAATATAATGTGCTTTTTAAATCTCAGTTTGCCAAGAATCAGATCAAAGATTCAAGATTGTCATCCCTGGTTCAACTAGCTTCTGATAGAAAGTGGTTTGACCAGTGAAGAATAATTATCTTTTTCTCCTTCTCTAAGTATTTAAGTATTTAATAAATTTATAGGCCGCCCAATCCCGAAGGACTCCGGGTGGCTTACAGAAATACATTTTTTTTTAAAAAGAAAGAATTAAAAATAGAGAAAAAACAGATTAAAACAGATTAAAAGATCACTTCATGCACTCAATCTAGGCGGGGCTGGACCTCATTCATGAGATCAACAGCCCCAAGCCTGCCGGAATAGCCAGGTTTTGGTAGCCTTTCGGAAGGCCGTGAGAGTGGGAAGGATCCGGATCTCTGGGGGTAGATCATTCCATAATTATAATTATATTGCATATCAGTTGCAGTTGTAATAATGTTTCTAGTTCATTCAATAATTGAGATTTTCCTGTGCGTTACCAAAGCATTTAAGACATGTACTAATAAGTAACCCAGGAAAGATGCAATAAAAATATAAAGACGGTAACATATTCTGAGCCCAACATTTTAAAAAAATAGTGGCTAATGTTCATGGCTTTCTTTTTCTTTACAATGCATCATAGGATTCTGTAAACCTTTTGAAGAAATACCATTCAGTCATTCCTGACTGTCAACAAGGATGTTTCACAATGAGTGGCATTCCCAGTTCTATCAAGAAGTAGAGTTGTTATCCTAAAAAGAAGAAGACAGATTTACATCTGTATGTTATCATGAAGAACTGTGTACCTTGTGAAGAAAAAAGTCCAAAGATGACAGCTTGCCTTTCTATTTACTTTCTATTTTTCAGCAAGACTAACATCAGGTTTATGAAATGCCCATGTGTGTTTTCTCCAGTCATCCCTTCTCTCTCATCTGAACACAACAGCTGCTTCCATTTCCTGCTCATCTGCTGGGACTATCATCATTAATGCTCAGGTTGTCACAAGCCATTCTTCATTCTCCCTTTACTTCTTTGCCCCAATCACAATCCAAGTTGGTGAGTAGAAAAAAGGGGGATTTTCGTGTGTCGCATATTCTCTGGTACCGTAATGAACAAAAGCTGGCTTGCTTCACTTAGCTTCTCTCTCACAGAGAATGTTTATGCTCCGACGGCTACAAAGGCTTTTAATTTCTGATAACAATTTCCATCTGGTTCGTGTTAATCGCTAAGGACTCTGTCTGGATAAAAGGCAAGACTCTGAGCTACATCTGTAAAGCAACTCCATGCCTTTGTCTCCAACTCTGAATGTTCAGGTCTCCTGCTTGAGTTCCATAGAGCTGTTCTAAAAGGAAGAGGCATTGTCTTAATTTTCAATGGAAACTGCTTTCAGTGTAATATAGATGATGAGGAACTCTGGCAACAATGGCCCCGAGATGCTGACTGAATTAGAGCTGTAATCGTTAAAAAAATGTAGACTTTTTAAAAAGCAAAGCTTCCAATTAAATACCACATTTCTGAGAAATTGATAGCTCACCTTGTCATACTTTGAACAAATAGCTGCAACAGCTAATGCTCTGTTTTCTCACAACCTATTTGTCAGCACTCCTCCATTGAATAATTAGGAAAGAAAACCACGAGACTCCGTTGATAGAAATCAAGTGTACTTTTACTAATTATAAATGGTCAGAAGCGTAGCAAAGCGAAGACTGATTATTTAGGCGCGAAAGCAAATGCTATATAGAATAACCCATTCCCCCACCCCTTGGCATCCCAGTTACAGTCCAATCATAATTCTCCCAAGTGTCAGGTGCGAGATAACTTCGAAAGGCATCACCCAGATGGAATGTCGGTGCCGTTGGCCTTGGCGGGAAACCTCCTCCGCATGCGCAGTAAGACAGGCAGCAGAAACTCCAGAATCTTCCTCCAGCACAATTAGTAATCCCCTCCCAAATACCATGCCCCCCCCCTCCCCGTTTCAATGGCAGCCGAAGCAGCAGCAAAGCAGAGGCTGACACTATTCTATTGTTCGGGAATGAAGGCTCTTGTTGTTATGGTTAAAATTTTAATGATTGGAAGATTAGCTTCCTGGTAGAATCTATTGGAAACTCCAATCTGCTCAGATTCACTGGGAAGCATTTTTCTTTTAACCATTTACTACATTGCTCGGAGTGTCAGGTAGGCATTAGGACGGGGCATCAAACTGGCAGATGTCTCTTGTGCAGACCACGCCCACCCCCCAAAAAACCATCACAATATGTTGTGATGTGATGGAGTTTGAATTGTTTTATCCTGCATCTTTTTTTTAATTTTAATAAACTTTTTTTTTAATTTTTACTAAACAAACAACACACAGATGTATTGTGATTGGATGACTTTAGGATGATTTAATAGAATGTTATCATATAATCCTATTTTGAATATTTTGAATGTTATAAATAAAATGATGTAAAAACGATTATAGTCAAATTAAGGTTGAGATATAATAATTGTGATATACATGAATATAGCTGAATTTAAAATATGTGATTTGATATGAAAAGCAGGTGATGACTATGGAAGAGATGGAAATACTGTAACCAACTGACACACTTTCTACAATTTGTAATGAAAGGTGGGTTTTTTATTTTTATTTTTATGTTTTTCCTTGTTGAAAAACAAATAAAAATTGTTTTTTTAAAAAAAGTTGTTGGGCTTGCTAGTTTTAATATGTTTATGTTACCATGGAACAGCAGTTTGTGTAATTACATGGCAAGTACATAGTAATTAAATATGTTTTTCTGCAAATTTATTAGCGTTAACATTTGATGTTAAGCACTTTTGCAAAGTTTAATTGCATTTGTGACTTTCAGCTTCAGTACAATGAATTTTGGAAAGGAGAAAACATGCTATTTGAGCAAAGAACTGATAATTGCTTTTTGTTTAGGGTGCATAAGAATTTAAGAGCTTTCAAACAAAAAGGAAAGCGTTAAATGTGTTCTGGTTTGAATAGCGTGGACTGTTGTATGGCATCTTCAGTGGGAGGAGAGATAACTATTGGGGAAAAAGCAAATATCTATTTAATCATTATTTCCATTCAGTGTCAACGAATGCCTGACAATTTTGTGTATTCACTCTGCTTAAGTTATACATTTGAACTACACCATGTCAACAAATAATCAAAGCAGCTTTTTATCTCTATGGGATGATTCATGTAAATATCAAAGTTTACAAGTCAATCAATCAAAGAGATTGATGTTGCAGAAGCTTAGACTTATGCTGCAATTAACAACATTGTCGATAGATTACCTGAACAGATTGAATGTTAAAATCTTGGAAAGCAAAGGTAGAATCAGACATGAAATGCTATAAAACTCCATCAAAGAAAACCTAGTTGTCCAATTTTGCAGAATATGGAAAGACATAAGAAGTGACAAGGGAAATTCAGGGGAAAATGTCCAGTTTGTAGATGTCTTCCATTGTTTATATTGTGTTTAATAATATTTCAGAAGCACATCTCTTTGTTAGTTGAAAAGGTGCTTTTTCAGGAGGCAACTGGACTTTCTTGGTTTTTCTTTTGAAGACGTTTCACTTCCCATCTAAGAAGCTTCTTCAACTCTGACAGGATAGTGGGGAATGGAAGGATTTATATTTTAGAGGGTCATTGAAGCACTCGGAGGTTTACCTGTGAACACAGGGTCACCTGAGTGCTGCTCCGGATTTCTGCAATTTTTCCTCTGGAAATCCATTCCTACTCCCACACCATTCAAAGTGTTCATCCCAAATTGTATATCTAAAAATCTGTAGAGATTCTCAAGTCATCTAGGTCATGGTTGTCCCAAAGCAGGGCTGAAATGTGAAATGCTACTGGTTCAGATCAATTAACCTGAACTGGTAGTTAAAAATGCTACCACTTCATCTGAACTGGTAGTTAAAAATTGCTACCGGTTCGGGCGAACTGGTATTTTCGACAATCAGCTGTGACGCACAATTTATATCAGCTAAAAAACAGTATTTCCTGCTTTTTAGCTAATCTAAATCATGTGGCACAGTGGATGTTCCCCCTCGCAGGCGCACTCGGTAGCAGGCTTTACCTACTTATCTAGATGTCAACACATGTTTTTGAAGCTCTTCTCATGTGCGGAGGTTCCTGCGCATGTGTGGAGGTGGTGCACATACATGCATTCACATTTGTGAACCATTAGCGAAGATAAGTAGATTTCACCCCTGTCACAAAGGTACTTTTTCAGGAGGCAACTGGATTGTCTTATTTTCCTTTTGAAGACATTTCATTTCTCATCCAAGAAACTTCTTCAGATCTCTTTGTTAGTTTTGTTTTAAAGGAACCATGTGAAATATGCATTAAAGTGTGGGTATAATTTACTTTTGGACTATATCCCAAAGCAGATTTCTCTGAAAAAAAAATCAGTCTTCTCTTCAATAAAATGAAATGTGCTTCCTGTCCTAGATCATCGTGGTTGTTGTTGTTATGTGGTTAATCTTTGGTGAGATTCACAGCCTTTGGGGCTGGTAGCTCAACAGCTCGAGTCCTAACCAAAGACCTAGGAACTGTTAAGGTAACGTCGGAGGATATAAGCTGTTCCAAGTAGGGTGTTTTTTTGTAGAATCAGAATGTTTATGTCTGATAAATTTAAAATTTCCAAATAACGAGGTAGCCCTTTAGGTATTGCTCCAAATATTATTAATAACAATAGATTATTATTAATAAAATAAATTATTATTTTTAAAAAGTATTATTATTATATACACAAACATGTGAAATTCCAGCTGCCTGTTCTTTAGATGGTTTTGATCTTCATATGCATCAAATTGTTCCCAAGAACCTATGTTTTTGTAATGTATCAGAATAGTATATGTATGGATTCAAGCAGTCTGGTACTTTCCAATTTACTTACGGAAATTTGGTCAATGCATAGATTTTCCAAGTGCTGTCCAAGATTTTTTGCTATGTCCCCCAGTGTACCAATCGCCACTGGGACCACCACAGCTGGTTTATGCCATAGTCTTTCAATTTTGATTTTCAGATTTCTTCCAGTTGTTTATCTTCTTTTTTCTCCTGGTAATCAAGTATACACACTTTTCTCTTTTCAACAACCAATTATATCTGGCTTATTATGAGCCAAGACTTTATGACTCTATATTAGCAATCCCACAATATTTTAACCTGCTCATTTTGACTACTTTTTCAACTCTTAGCTTCCCATGAATTTTTTATTACTAGCAAATTCATTTTTTTTAAAGATTTTTCCAGTAAATCATTTTGGCATCAGTGTTGTGTCGTTGTTATAACAAATTTGCATTATCTTCTTTCATGGGCTGAGTATATGATCTACAATTTATTCTGCTTCATTGTGCAATTTGCACTTTGAATCATTTGATGATTTTTCAATTCTGTCCTTGATTGCATTAGTTTGAATAGCTTGCTCTTAAGCAGCCAAAATCAAGCCTTAAGTTTCATTATTAATGTCTTGGTTACAAGTCATTGCCAGGTTTCATTTTTATCCATTTTCTCCTCAATCCTTTACAGAAATTAACCATGTAATGATTTATTACATAAGTAAGCAGTGAACATACATAATATTCCTCTTTTTCCTACAACAATCCTGTGAGGTAGATTGAGTTTGTACAGCATCTCTCTTGTACCATCTCTCTTTAAGCTCATATCTATTGTAATATAACTGTCAACCATGAAGCTGACCTGACTGAGGCCATTTTGAGACTTCCATGTTGCCACACCAGAGCTGAGGGCTAGGGAGCTGGGGGGGAATAGAGATAGCTGGAGTTTTGTAGCCAAAACAAAATACTTTCTCCTGGGAACCAAGGTCATTCCCACAGGTGGCCGGAGAGAGGAGTGAGGTTACCAGGCAACCAGTAACCTTGATTGAGCCATGTGACTGATTGTTGGGGGGGGGGAACGAGAAAAAGTTTACTTTTAATTAGGTGAAAAGTCACCTAATTAAAAGTCCCTCAGCCAGACACTTTTTCTTGGTTCAGTTGTTGCTTTTTTGTTGTTGTTAGGGAAAGGTGGCAAGTGGTGTGTTACTGTTTTCCAGTAATGTTTGCTTTCTGAGCCATGCTTAGAATTATAAACATGCCCATAAGAGTAGAGGTTGGATAATATTTCTTTGTTATTTTTAAATCTGGACCTTTAAATTTCTTTGGAGTAAGCTAAACTATGTTTGTCATATTTTGCCCTATCAAAATCACAGCCAATTTATCCTGTTAACTTCAATCGGAGCTGACTGTTGATTTTGTACAGTTTACACTGACTACCCATGCATATAACAAGCATGGCTGAAAGAAACTAAGCACCTGCAGAGAGAGAGGGGGGAGAGAGGGAGAGGGAGACTGACTTGACTATGGGAAACATGATTGCAGTATTCCAGTATTTGAGGAGGAGTCAACTTCAGTGATGTGCGGTGAGGTTTATGGCTGGTGAGGCAAAAAGAAAGAAAGCAGCTTTTGGCCGCTGTCAAGAAAGAGGCTCTTGGCCGCTCCCGGCGGTATGTCCGCCACACACACACCCCCACCCACCCACACCCACACACCAAAGAATCCCAGACAGACAAACAAACAGCTTCCCCACCGTGGGCTTTGTTCTTAACCGACAGCGGGCAAAGGGAATAGAGAGAGGCAGCGGTGAGGCTGCCTTTTGCGGGGAGAGCAGGAGCTTCAGCAACCGCAGAAAGCTGCCTCGGGGCTGGGAAATAAAGGGCCAGCCCGCGCACCAGCAGAGGCGGGTAAAACACACACACACACACACACACACACACAAATTACTTACAATAATGCACATTACAATTATTTACAAATTACAATAATTTTGAATTCCTCCCCCTCCCTCTGACCCCCATACTTTTTCCAGCTGTTTCACAGAGGATTTCAACTCTGCTCTTGTCTGCCATGATGAAAATGTAAAAAGAAAATGTAAAAAGAAAAAGGCAAGGTCAGGCTGGGTTAGCTGCTGCCAGAGTCTCCAGTGGATGACTCTTCTCTAAAAATGTGTCCTCTGCAGGAGGAGGCGAAAGAACCACGTGCCTCCTCTGCATAAGGAATTTTTCTCCTTTTAACCCTTGCTTAACTCTGCTCGAGTGATCACAAAGTCAGACTAAACGAGGCACGTGGTTCTCCCGCCTCCTCCTGTAGAGGGCGCTTTATTAGAGGCTTTTTTAAACAGTTAAGCACTAAGCAGAGTCATCCACTGTGACTCTGACAGCAACTAGCTCAGCCTTTTTCCTTTTACATTTTTTTTCTTTTTCATGATGACAGTGGTGAGGCTCTGCCTCCCCTGACTGCATGTCCCTGGTCAACTTATATTACCAAACACCAGAAGGCGATACAAGAAACAACGAATGGAAACTAATCAAGGAGAGAAGTCATCTGGAATTAAGGAGGAACTTCCTAACAGTGAGGAAAACAGTGGAACATCTTGTCTTCAGAAGTTGTAGGTGTTTCATTTACTGGAGGATTTTAAGAAAAGCCTGGACAGCCATCTATGTGAAATGTTATAGGGTCTCTTGCTTGAGCAGGGGGTTGGACTATACAACCTCTAGCTCTGGTTCCTTCCAGCTCTGTTCTGATTGATTGACAATTTTTTTTGGGGGGGGGGTTAAAATAAAAGTGCTTTATGGATTAATAAACAAGGCCAGATTGTTTCTATGCCTCTAACAGAGATCTCAGTTCCTATCAGTTGACTTTGAAAGAGGTCCAAAGAAATCCTAACATCCAATTCATCTTGCTCGTAACTTTAGGGCTATTTGCAATGCAGCACGAGTGATCGGATTTTATTCTCATATCAGTCCTTTGAGTCAACTGAGTTATCTTTCTCAAGCCCACCCACTAAACCTGATGGCTTTGATGGCAAGGATAATAAATTCACATAACACGCCATAGGAGGGGGGAAAAAATAGAGTAAAGGAGATAATCTCTGCCTTGGGGTAAGCTGAAAAACTCTGTTATGTAAATTGTGAAAATGGTTTCACACCAGCTAGTTAAAGAACCCGCTGTGATTTCTGCTTTAATTGGGACTAAGGGTTAATGGGGATTTACAGCTTTCTAAACTTGCTTCTCCGGTTATAAATCTAAAACTCGGGGTGGCGATACTTTATGCACTCTTATCATCAAACCCAATGCCCATTGGTTTAAATGATTTCTCACATGTTGGTAATGCCTTGCAATTTTAACTCCTTTTATTTCTGATTAATGGCCTTAGTAGTTGACCAATTATTTGAAAACCAAAGTTAATACACTTCACCAGTTGGGACAGTAGTTACCCAGCTAAGCTGGCAGCATATAGCAGATGTTAAGCTAAGCAAATCCAGACCAAATAAACACTTCCATGTGGAACCACTGGGAAATACCAGGGATGTCATTTAGTCTTTGAATCCTGGGAGAAGGCAAGGAAAAGCCATTTCCATGTTACGGCCCACGAAATTGCAGAGATTTGAATAATCATTTTATTTCTGATACTTACTGTTGTTGTTTTTTAATTGGGAGGGGATGTATGTGTGTTCTGTAGATGTTTGATTGTATTCATCATAAGTTCTTTAAAACTAGGGAAAATTAATTGTTCGTAATATTGATATGCCCAGGCATCAGGTTTAACCAGACGTATTGTTACTTTTCAATGAAGCATGAAAAGAGAATTACCGTATGAACACAATGAATTATCTAAATAGAAAATCACAAGGCTGACTGAACAGTAATAAAGGAAAACATGTGACATTCAAAAAAAACCCACAATTTAATTTTAACAACCTGTTTAAAATGCAGTATTGCAAGCAAACTCTGCCCACAGTATGGAGTTCAATCCTGATAGGGTTCAAGGTTGACTCAGCCTTACATTTTTTGAGGCAGGTAAAATGAGGGTCCACGTTGTTTAGGGCAATAATGCTGACATTATAAACTGCCAAGTATTCTGCAAAGCACTATGGGATGATATATAAATCTAAATTCTATTGCTATAATGGAAAACACGGGACACAAATATCAACTACAAAATAGAAACAGCATTAGACCTCCAGAGGAGCATAGCTTCAATAGCCCTTGACTTTTTGTCAGATGTGAGTTCAAAGGAAAGACAAGGTTCCTTTATCAACATTAGCTAAATGTACTTGAGTTTTCCTATTTTTCTTTCTTTCTTGCAGCCTTTTATTTTTCTTCTATGCTATTTTTTTTTCTTTTCCTTTTTAAATTGGAACTAGAGCCTTTCTGGCAGAGTATATTGTTATCTCCATTGATTGACCAGCTTTCAAAATTTTCTGAATTTTCTAGGTCTATTTAACCATGCCAAAGATTGAACTCTGGGCTCTGTGTATACAAAGCATATGTCCAATTACTGAGCTACAGCCTTTGGCTAGTTTAGCTAAGGCTTCTTTTTCCCCCACAGAAATATTTAACATACAAAGTATAATCAGCAGTTCTTGTTTTGAAATAACCATTTAGTCTGTCAAAATGCCTACCAGCAATTTTTTTTTTTTTCCAAAGAGATGTTCATTTGTTTCACTTTCAGCATCTGGGCATATAAGCTGTTTCATGCTACAAACTATATATTTTTAAATCTTTGCTGATCTCCCCCATATGTTAAGGCCATCTGGAGCATGACTTCCCATTCTATCTAAGAGAGAATGATCTATAAACATCACACTGTTCCGTGTTTATACTTTGCAAACAGGGTCTTCCTTGATCACTAAAAAGGAAAAATTAAAATTCTATATAGTGTTGATTAAAATGAGATTTTTAAACATATATGATTAGCTTCTGCAATTTCAACAAATCCGCTGAATTGGAATTGCAGAGCATTCTTCATCATGAGTTTACTTTGCCCTAATTAATTGATTATTAAATAGTTTTTTTCCAGTGCTTTATAAAATGTTAGGGGGCTGATCACACTGTCCTGTTATAAACAGAGCATATCAATTGAAATCTTGTCACTTTGCTGTTGGTATTAATAACATAACAGTCTGTTCTTTCTATAGGGTTGTTTAATTCTTTTTTTAAAAAAAAAATTGGTAATATACCGTGACTGTTTTGTTTGCAATTTCTCTTACCCTCCCCAGCCATTGTATACCTCTTCCCTAATTCATGTAGCCATTAAAATAAATTGCTTAAGAACCTTTTAAAATGCAAATTATCCAATTTTTTGCTCTTTGATATGTAAATTTCCTTGATGTAGTCATCTTTAATGTAAATTTCCTTAATGTGGGCTCTTTTTTTTTAAAGCTTTTTATGTGACTTTCAGGGGCATGTTTTCCTTTCCTGGGTAGTCTTGAGAAATTTGTCAGTGAAAATATGTGCCAGCTGGAATGTAGTCTAATCAAGTCAATTTGGATCTCTTTGGTCAAGTCTCTTCTCGGTGAAATCAAGTCCCTTATAAATGTCAACATAGCCCCAGCTTATATTTTGTGCTCTGAAAATATCCACTCTGGAGGCTGATAATATTCATCTTACAAATAAGTAATACAAACCAATGATTTTTCTGCTTGGATTTGAATCCAAATATCTGCTCGCAACAGAATACCGTATACCACCAGACTTGAACTTTTGGACTTAGACAACTTAGAACTTTGCCGTCTTCGAGGCAATCTAAGCATAGTACATAAAATTATCGGCTACAATGTCCTACCTGTCAATGAATGCTTCAGCTTCAACCACAACAACACAACAGCACACAATAGAAACCTATGGTAAACTGCTCCAGACTTGATTGCAGGAAATACGACTTCAGCAACAGAGTTTGTCAATGCCTGGAAATGCACTGCCTGACTCTGTGGTTTCTTCCCCAAACCTCCAAAACTTTAACCTTAGACTGTCTATTGTTGACCTCACCCCATTCCTAAGAGGTCTTTAAGGAGTGTGCATACCAGGGGTGGGTTTCAACCGGTTCGCGGCGGTCCCTGCGAACCGGTTGGTCGGCGAACCCGGAAGTAAGTAACTTCCGGGAACGGTGAAGGGCACGCCCGCCCGCGGTCCTTACCCGGTTTTGATGAGTTCTGCACTTCTACACATGCGCAAGACTCATACAGCGCCCGCGTGATCCTCCAGGAGCAGCTGGAGCGTCGTGCAGATGCTAGTATGCATGCGTGCACCGCGCGCATGCATGAGGACGCTGCCGGCCCTGTTCCAACCGAACCAGTTGGAACGGGGCGAGAAACCCACCCCTGGTGTATACGCACACCAGTGTCCCTACCGTCCCTGTCCTAATAGTCCCTTGTATTGGTATACATTTTATGTATTCATAACCATGTATATACATATTTCCCAGATTCCCAGTCGGGAGTGTCTCAAAGCCACACTTTAGCCACCTCTTTTCCCTCAAAGAGCAAAATCTAGCTCTCATGACAAGTTACAGGTTAACTACCTTTCTCTGTTAGAACTAGCAGACCTTAATGAGATGCTGTAAACTGGTGAACAGAACTAACTAAGCATTTTCCTGGGGCAGGATAATTATTTTGGTCCTGTTTCCAATTCTCTGCAACATGGCTTGTTTTCCTATAGGAAGGAAGAGTTCTGACTGCAATGTAATTTACGGCTTAAGTCCTGCCAGACTGCCTCAGTCTACCCTTATCAGAGATAGAGTGAAGAAAAGTGAAAAGGTCAACAATTTGGGGTAGTAAACATTTGCAGCTGTGTCTGATAAAAATAGCAATAGCAGTTAGACTTATATACCGCTTCGTAGGGCTTTCAGCCCTCTCTAAGCGGTTTACAGAGTCAGCATTTTGCCCCCAACAACAATCCGGGTCCTCATTTCACCCACCTCGGAAGGATGGAAGGCTGAGTCAACCTTGAGCTGGTGAGATTTGAACCGCCGAACTGCACATAACAGTCAGCTGAAGTGGCCTGCAGTACTGCACCCTAACCACTGCACCACCTCGGCTCTTAAGGATGATGATGATGATGATGATGATGATGATGATGATGATGACCCACAAATTAAAATCCGCACATGGGGAAATTCTACAGTATTTTTTTAAAGAGTGATGTACAAGTAAAGCAATAATCTAAAAATTATGAATGATTTTGATGACTATGTCACAGCCCTCAACGTACACGTGCACAAATACACACCCCCCCACCCCCCCCCACACCAATCTTTAGAAACTGAGTGTTGGAAGTTTTCAATTAACATTAGCTAGACACAAATATATCCCACTGTGCAAGCATTCTTAAAAGTTTTCTATGATGTGAAATTTCGTTATGGTTATGGACACAAGTGACCGGCAGTAATTATTCCAGTTCCAGTTAGCAAAAACTAAGCTATTTCCATAGACAAAACCATATGATGAGGTGAGCATCTCGTCTTCCCTTCCAATATGCTAATTTCTCTGTGCAGAGACAGATGTTGGAAATCGCTTAAATATACCTACCCCCACAACATTTTGACATGTTGCCAATAATGTCATTTGGTTCATATATTTTTTTGGCTCATTTTTTCCTGTTCTTCATTGCTGTGCTGATTTACAATTCTTTAGGGACTGGCAAACTACACATTGGATTTCATCATTCATTG
Organism: Thamnophis sirtalis; assembly: GCF_051295495.1. Taxonomy (NCBI): domain Eukaryota; kingdom Metazoa; phylum Chordata; class Lepidosauria; order Squamata; family Natricidae; genus Thamnophis; species Thamnophis sirtalis. The sequence continues at coordinate 85,120,404 of NW_028261388.1, forward strand.
TACAGGTAGTCCTCGATTTACAACAATTCATTTAGTGACTAATTAAAACAGCACTGGGAAAAAGTAAAATGATCATTTTTCACACAACCGTTGCAGCATCCCCATGGGCATGGGATCAAAATTCTGATGCTTGGCAACTGACTCATACTTATGACGGCTGCAGTACCCTGCAGTCATGTGATCCCCTTATGTGACCTTCTGACAAGCAAAGTCAACGGGGAAGCCACATTCACTTAACAGCCATGTTACTAACTGAACAACTGCAGTGATCCACTTAAAAGCTATGGCAAGAAAAGTTGTAAAGTGGGGCAAAATTCACTTAAACATTTTGCTTCATGGAAATTTTGGGCTCAAGTGTGGTTATATGTCAGGGACTATAAATACATACCTATTTCCCTGGCTCAGCTGATAAAGGAGGAGAACCTTGTGGCTTAGTGGTTAACACATCTGCCTAAGATGCAATACAGCACAGGTTCTAATCCCAGTAAGGGTATGGGCTAGCTGATGAGAGCTAAATAGCTTGAAATAGATCTATACTAGTCTCCCTTTATTTATTTATCAGCACAAATACAACACAAATGTAACAAAGGCAACAGTAAAAAATATTGGCTTTCTGTCTGTCTGGTCTCTTGTGACGAGCCGATAGACAGAGAAAGGAAGCAGTAAGCTTCCTCCCATATTTGGGCATACCAGGGGTTGTGACACTAAACACACACACACACACACACACACACACACACACACACACACACACACATATATATATATATATATATATATATATATATATATATATATATATATATATATATATATATATATATATATATATATATTCATATTGTTAAATGGAAAAACATTTTAGGCAATTGTCCACTTTTTGACAGTGTGCACGATCTTAGTTTGTATTTCTAGCTATTGCTTTAACTGTCATTGGAGTTCGTCCCAAGAAAGGAACAGTAAGTCTATAAAGAATATATTGCAATGTTTTCTTAACTGGTCTCACCTTATCATTTAAGCAATTGGGGTTTGTATTTCCTTCATATCATAATGTCTCTATTAAGACCAATGATCAATGTGAATCTTTTTTCTTCTTCTAGGAGATGTATCAGTTAATGCTCAAATAGTGTTTAGAACCACAATGCAAAGCATAGTATTAAACTGTTATTTAAACAACTTTTATCAAACCAAGTGGGGTGAAAAATAAATAATGATGCAATACTGATGTCAGTGATGGTAATTAAGGATGTTCATAGGGATACATTTACGTTTTCTTTTCCCTTAATGAATTTTCTCCCCTCCTCAAAAGCCACTTCTCGCAACCTATCCTCAAAAGAATTATTCTAGATCAGCAGTACTTTCAACGTCTGTATTTCATGTTAACAAGCCCCCAAGCTGCCTTTCTTTCTCTGGGGAAGTTATATAAAACCCACAAACCCAGGATTTCAGTGGTGTAATATATATAGGAATCTAGGGATGCACTCAACAGAAATGCAATATACCCAGAAGCATGGTTTCTAGCCTTTCTCATAACAAAATATTTCCAGGATGGGACTACCTCCTATAGCATTCTTACTGCTCTTTCACGATCTGCAATGGAATCAGGGGGGGAAAAAACCCCACATCTTCTGAAATAATTGTTTGGGGAACAGTTTTGTAATGACTTCTTCAGTGCACTCCCCCCCCCCAAGATTAAAAGTACATATAGGAAGTGACCAGACTGAGCCTGATGGAGGGGGTTAAAGAAGTTCTGTGTCCCTACATGCCCATAAGATATCTAATTCCAGCCCACCTTGAATTCCTTTCTAGCCTGAACTCCGGTGAATTTCATTTGACTTTTAGTAGCAATAGCAATAGCAATAGCAGTAGACTTATATACCGCTTCATAGGCCTTTCAGGCCTCTCTAAGCGGTTTACAGAGAGTCAGCATATTGCCCCCAACAATCTGGGTCCTCATTTTACCCACCTCGGAAGGATGGAAGGCTGAGTCAACCCTGAGCCGGTGAGATTTGAACCGCTGACCTGCTGATCTAGCAGTAGCCTGCAGTGCTGCATTTAACCACTGCGCCACCTTGGCTCTTATAGTAGTTCAGATTCTTGTAGAATAAATAATAAATAAAGCTTTTTAAGTGCTTGTATCTTCTGATTTCCCCAGTGCTTGAGAATACATTTTAACATGAAAAGTAAAGTGGGTGATCAGAGAGCCCTCATTCAAAAAAGAAGAGAAAGAAGAGAAAGAAGAGAAAGAAGAGAAAGAAAGAAGAGAAAGAAAGAAAGAAGAGAAAGAAAGAAAGGAAGGAAAGAAAGAAAGAAAGAAAGAAAGAAAGAAAGAAAGAAGAAAGAAAGAAAGAAAGAAAGAAAGAAAGAAAGAAAGAAAGAAAGAAAGAAAGAAAGAAAAGAAAGAAAAGAAAAAAAGAAAACCAAATTTCAAAAAAGACCCAGCAGGAGTTTCTCCATGACAAAGAACAGAATAATAAACAAGGCAATGTTGACGTTCCGTATGTTGCTGGAATATCTGAAAAGCTCTTTAGGATTTTCAATCAACACAATATACATACACACTTTATACCCAAAAATACACTAAGGCAGAATCTTGTCCACTCCAGGGATAAAACATCCAGACACAAGCTGGGCAATTTGATATATGCTTTGCAATGCCATGAAACATGTACCGTTAGAGAAAGAAAACAACCACTTCACAAATGCATGGTGCAATGTAAGAGAACACGCCTACCAGGACAAGATTCAGCAGTCCATCTACATTTGAAACACAAAGGCCACTCTTTTAAAGACAACAATCTCCACATTGTGAACAGAGAGAACCATTGGTTTGAAAGAGGGTTCAAAGAGGCCATTTACCTTAAGATTGAATAGCCCTATCTCAACAGAGGGAGAGGGATACAACCTATTTCTTATTTACAACACAGTCCTTTCAAGAAATCCAAAGAGGTTCCACACCCATTTGCACTATCCAGATGAACTCAAGGGCACACATAAACCTCCAAGTGGTCTCAATGACTCCCAGAAAGAGGGCTAATGACCTTATGACTGCAAGAATATAAATATAAATCCTTCCATCCTTCACTATTGAGTCAGAACTGAAGAAACTTCTTTGATGGGAAGTGAAATGTCTTCAAGTGAAAACACAGTCTAATTCCCTGTTGAAAAAGCATCTTTAGGACTTGATAGGTGGACAAAAATGCCAAACCCAGGCTGAATATCTGGCTGAATATGTGTGCATGAAACCAATAATACCAATAAAAGGCAGAGTAGATAAGCTAATAAGAAGAATAAATAATATCATAACCATACTACATGGGTAAGTGTTGTGGCCCAGCAGGTGCCGTTGGAGCTGCCACCAGATTCCGACAGCGAGGGGCTCAATGAGTCGGCTCTGGAGGATGTGGAGTACCCTGGACAGGGTTCCAACTCCGAGCAAGGCGCAGAGAGACTGGCTGGCCACCAGGAGGCACCTGAGCCTTGGACCAGTGGGGAGGAGACAAGGGAGAGTGATCCAGAAACCAACAGTGAGTTGTTCCTGGATGCACACCATCGAAGAGCTACTAGGCGTCAGGAACAATTATGCAATTACAGGAGGTGATTGTACTCAGCTGGTGGTCATTAGGCTCCTCTCCAGACTATAAAAATCTACTTGTGCACACAGCCCTCTTTGTAGAAGTCAACGCAGGATTGAATGTCGGAGGACGTTACTGTGAGTTTGGCAGGCTGGATTGCTGCCAAGCCTTATCTGTGTTTATTGCCGCCTGAGTTGCTACCAAGGTCCTTATCCATTTGTTCTGCTTGGCTTTCAGCCACCAAGGTTTTGGTGTCTTGCTATTAAAGGACATTCCAGTTAAGCTTGTTTTGGCATTCGTTACTGGACAAAGGAGGGGTCAGAACAGGTAAATATATATATAGACATTAAGCAGCACTGTGAGAATTAGGTAATCACTAAAGGGATGGCACAAGGGAAAATATATCTCTGTTTGTAGTTGTTTTGGCACATAAAGCTCTACAGCACCATCCTGAGGGAAGGAGTTGAAACAATGTGAGGGTCCCCAGGAAGTGATAAGTCTGCAGATATTTTCTCAACCCTCCTTCTGATCCAGGCAATATTCAGGTCTTCTATTAAAAGCAGGCTGGTTGTAATTGTTGTTTTGGCTTTTTTGTAGTCTTAACTATCCACTGGACCCTATCCTCTTTTGTTGCTGTACCAAACCAGACAGTTACAGAAGTACAAGTGACAGACTCAATAATTCCTCTGCAAAGCTTCATCAACAGCTCCTGGAACTTCCTGAATTGACAGGACAAATATTCTTTGTTGTGCCTTCTAAATGATAGTTCTAATGTTAAGCATTCATTTCAGGTCCTGGGAGATTATAGAATCCCCAAACCTGAAGGATTCTCTTCCTGATACCATGCTGTCAAATATAGTAAGAGGAGGTGAAAAAAAAGAAGGAATCATTCTACAATCCACTGTCATCTTAGCTCAGATTCTTATAGCTGCACCACAGAGCCAATTGTTCAACCAGCAAACTGTATGCAGTCTCACCAGTGTCTCAAATGAGGCCAATGACCGTTGTGTCATCTGCAAACGTCTGAACAATATAATAATATAACAATCATATAAATGAGAATTGATTTATTATATTTCTTATTTATTTATATATATTTTAAAATGAGGATTTAAAATCAGGTTAAAAATCAATATAGTCATGTAATAGCAATAGCAATAGCAGTTATACTTATATACCGCTTCATAGGGCTTTCAGCCCTCTCTAAGCGGTTTACAGAGTCAGCATATCGCCCCCACAGTCTGGGTCCTCATTTCACCCACCTCGGAAGGATGGAAGGCTGAGTCAACCCTGAGCCGGTGAGATTAGAACCGCCGAACTGCAGATAGCAGTCAGCTGAAGTGGCTTGCAGTACTGCACCCTAACCACTGCGCCACCTCGGCCCTTGTGTTTAAAAGAAGATTCATTGAACTTCCATTCTTTTGCTTTATTCGTGTATTCATGTTGGGCAAAATAGAGGTAAATAAATAAATTGAACATTGCTCAAACAAGCAAGTCAAGTTGGAGAGGACATGCTTTCTAACTAAAATAAGCAGACTATATTTCTTTATGCCTTCTCTCATGCTTCAGTTTGCTTTTCAGTGTATTACTTGGCCTTCCTAGTCAGGAAACTAATACATTAAATTTAATGAATTAAAGTAATTTGCTAAAGTTCATGAAAAAGCCTTACCTTTGGGCAGAGTGGAAGCCAACAATTATTTCCAAAGGACTAAAGTAATTCAAGATAGTTAAGGTATCAACATATTTGCTAAAGTGATCTGAACAATCCAACCTCCCTCTTAGCTTAACCACAAACCTTTAGCTTATCAAAATATGAAATTAATGATATGTGGAGTGCTAGATTAGCATTTGGTGCTGTGGCTTATTTCTTAGTCTGGATGAAGAAGCTAGAAGCACAAGAAGCAGCTGAGTGGACCATGTTTCATCCAGTTCAATAATAAATTTTAAAACTATCTTCTTATTGAATAGAATAACTCTATCAAGCTGCTCTAATGTTGCAACTCAGTTAATTGCATTGCTTAAATAACGCTATTCCTAATTTTCCATTTAAAAGGTGAGAAATATTTGATTTAAAAATGCTTTAAAGTGTGTGTGCCCTTGGGTGTGTACACACACATATACATACACACATACATACATACATACATACATACATACATATATACATACAAGAGAATTTGTATTATAACTATTGTTATTTTAGCTGGTTGCTTTTGCAATCACACTCTACAACAAAATATTTATATAAAAATACACACCACTTTGTTTCAAATATATCATGTCTAAATAGTATCAGTGGTTCCTTCTCTTTTCTTTTTCAAAATGTGTTTTTTACTATTTTACAAAATTCTTTGTAAATTGTGTGCATGCATATGTGTATGTGTGTGTATAGATGGATAGGTGGGTGGGTGGATGGATGGATGGATGGATATGGATAGGTAGACAGGTAGACAGGTAGGTAGACAGGTAGGTAGGTAGGTAGGTAGGTAGATAGATAGATAGATAGATAGATAGATAGATAGATAGATAGATAGATAGATAGATAGATAGATAGATAGATAGAAAGATAGATAGATAAGAGAGCCTTCTGCCTTATAGTGATATAAGACATCAGGTTAGAAATGAGAATACTGTTGAGTTCTAGTAATGGCTTATGCATGAAAACCAGCTGAGTGAATTTAGACCACTGACTCTCAGTTTACATTGTCAAGTTTGGGCAACAAGGTCATTTCTTGTTGCAACCAATGGATCAAGACTTATTTAATCCAGTAAAAACAGACTCTGCACTATCAGGAAAATGCTAGGAAGAAATGTATATACATATATATACACACACACACACATACATACATACATACATACATACATACATACATACATACATAAACAGAGTAAAATACAAATGTACTTGTAAATGGAATTAAGAAATCAGGAAGCCATTTCGTTCTAACTTTTATTTCTTTGCACTTTTTTCACTTATTATCTTTCTTTGCTTTCCCTGCTTTTGTTTTTTCAAAATTTGTATTTTTTTCTTTTCATTTTTTAATAAGTGTACTCTCTCTCTCTCTCTCTCTCTCTCTCTCTCTCTCTCTCTCTCTCTCTCTCTCTCTCTCTCTCTCTCTCTCTCTCCCCCTCCCTCCCTCTCTCTCTCTTTCTCTCAGGTAGCCCTCGACTAACAATAATTAATTTAGTGACTATTTGCAGTTACAATGGCACTGAAAACAGTGACTTATGACTTCCTTCACACTTATGACCATTGCATTACCTCCATGATCAAAATTTGGATGCTTTGCAACTGCCATACTGTATATTTGTGACAGTTGTGACATTGTCACGGGCAATGCCTCCCTTAGTGAAAGAAATACTCGCTGCTGAAATTCCGATTTTTCCCCCCTCAGTTCTAATACAGAGATGGGTATATTCTGCAGTGTGTCAGTTCCCCAAAACTTGGCAAGGAATAGGCAATTCAACACACCAATGTGCACACTCTTTGTGTGCAGAGCTGAAGCCGCAGGAAATGAAAAAGAATTAAAGCAGGACGGCCACTGAAAAGGTCAACTCCAGCTGTCTCTTTCTCTCTCTCTCTCTCTCTCTTTTCCCAGTAACATTGCTGAAAACGTTCAGAATTGATAAAAGGCAAATGCTTTGAGAGGCGGTGGTCTATTTGTAGCCAGTGACTCCTGTGATCATTCGTCATTAAGCGTTACAAATCATCAATCCTGGGGCCTGGGGCAAAAGTGTCTTCGCTTATCTAGGTCACAGCACCAATTAGGTCTTGCTACCAATCCTGTTTGAAGAGCACTTCAAAAGGTCATCTTCCTCTTGAAAGGTTTGATGTACTCGAGATGGCGGGTTTAAATATTACATGGCAAAGCTGAGAGAACAGTGATTTGATTTGTCTAGTCCATCCATCATTTAGTCAGACCCCCGGACAAAACACTTTAGGAGACTGTTGTTAGGTGTCAAATTTACCACAAAGGTTACAGCAGAAGAACGGGCCAATTCTCCTACGGAAGCAAACGTTGCTTGACACGGTTGTTCCGTTACGATACCAAATAATCCTGTCAAAACTAAAAGCTATCAGCCCCCCACAAAGAAACAAAGAAACCTCAAGCAGAATAGGATAATTGGTTGATTTCTCTTATAGCATGTTTAGATTTTCAGAATAAAAGGGAAAGATAATAGCCCTGCCACCGTATTTATTTTTCCTCATTATTCATATCCTGACTTGCGTTTTGTTTAGAAAATGTTGCTTTTATTCCCATTGAGTAATGAGAGAGAAAAAAGGCAGTAATCAACAACCGCTAAAGGGACATAAGCTGTCTAAAGCTTCGTGCAAGCCTAACTATAATCTAAAATAAATTTCCCATGACCAATAAGTGTTGCCTCCAAATGGGCTTATATTCAAATGAGCAAACAAAAAATAATTAGCTAAAAATAGAGCAATTTTAAGCTATTTTTTGCATTTCTTTTAACTGATGCTATATTGCCTGCATGTGTATATATGTGTATGTGTATGTATATGTGTGTGTGCGTGCACACACACACAGACACACAAACAACTTTGTAATATATAGCAATAGCAGTAGACTTATATACCGCTTCATAGGGCTTTCAGGCCTCTCTAAGCGGTTTACAGAGAGTCAGCATCTTGCCCCCAACAATCTGGGTCCTCATTTTACCCACCTCTGAAGGATGGAAGGCTGAGTCAACCCTGAGCCGGTGAGATTTGAACCGCTGACCTGCTGATCTAGCAGTAGCCTGCAGTGGTGCATTTAACCACTGCGCCACCTTGGCTCATATAGGCGGAACTGTTAAGTATATTTCCATATTAATAGTTCATGGATCTTTTCCTGTCAAATAACCAAGCCTTGCTAATATTGTACTAAGTATAACATGGCACTCTGCAATATTCAGTGTTTTTTCTGCCTTGTCTTTTGTAAGGGGAGTTTTTTTTTAAAAAAAAAATGAATGAATAAAATAAGACCTTGAGTTGAAGGTTGAAAACTTCAACTTGCATTCTAGGTTCTGGTCGCTTGCTACATGAATTAATTTTGTTGACTTCATTTTTAAAGAGAGCATCTATTACTGTCCAAGCATAGGAATTTGTGTGATATACAGTATGTTGGGCTCCCTTAGAACAACTGACTTCGTGGGTGGGTTATTGCAGGGACAATTTATATTTCTCAATCCATTTTCCCAGATTTAAATGATTGAATGAAAGAATTGCAATACTAAGTGGGATGTTCCTTGGAAGGATTTCCTTCCTCAAAAACAAATTTCTTGTGTGTCCAATCACACTTGGTCAATAAAGAATTCTATTCTATTCTATTCTATTCTATTCTATGTTGTACAAGACCTTGAGATTTTAGAAACAGGAGACAAGATTTTAACACTTCTATGTGAGGTTTTTTATGTGATTTTAGCATGCTCAGGGAAGCTTCTGGATGTCACGAACTCTTAAATCTCATGAAATTTAAGAGTTGTTATTTAATTATAGAAAAATCCTCCTGATGTTATATTAATTATATTACATTTCATTATATACATATCAATATATTATATAGTTGCTCTCAAAAATTACATGTCCAGCCATGTTTTCTAGGCCCTCTTTTCTTGCGTCTTTTAAACAGAATTGCAAATATACAAAATCTAAATTGACCCTGGGTTAAAATGGTTGTGAGAAAGCTTGTAATCTAATGGGATCATTACCAATTTATTTCCAACCCTCCAGGAAGCAAAGAGAAGACCTCTGACATTCAGTTGATAAGAAAGCACTAAGTATAATAATAACTTTTGGACTTTTTCCTGTTGTGGTGTACCAGCTAACTGTGGTTTTTAAAAGGCTGCCATGTCCTACTGGAAGCAAATAAAGGCCTTGTTTTTATTGATGGAAAAAAATAGGATGATGAGTGTACATGAGGATTATATTGCAATCACATAATTTAGGATTTTTTAAAAAAATAACAAACATGTTTGTTTCTTGTATTTTTCCAGCATTGTATGTTCTCTTTAGCATGCATATTCCAGGTGAGGAGTGTCATATTACCTTTAATATGGAAGTAGTTATTAATGTAATACTTACACACACAGTTCTTCCTGTATTGAGACTTCCCTGGCGATTGTGTCTAATGTGCCTCAAACCAATTTCCCTAGTGGCCCAGCCATTTCCATTAGTCTTATACTTCTGGTGCCTAATACTCCCATACTAACTTCATCATTAGACCACTGACTTCCATTATCCCCAACGTCCCAACTGGAGGATCCTATATCCTTCTGCTTAAGAAGATTCTAGGGTCCTGGGAAGACCAGACATAGAGAAGTGTATGTGTGGAGGCTTCTACCGTTTACTTCTCCAAGCCTAAGACACAGATTCAGCAGTAGGATCAGATTAAGATCAGAGCTAATTCCATCAGTTTGATTTGAAACTATATAGTCTATCTAGATGATATGGAATATTTTCTGAAGTTGATCAAAATGTGGCATAAATAATGTGATGCCTGACCGTTCATGTATGATTACATTGGCCTTATGAGCTAATACCAACGTAATGTGTTTAAAAATGCAAAGAATATTTAATCAGGGACTAATGACATATTACAGTGTATTTCTTCCCCCCCAGTTGAACTCAAGCTCAACAAAATATCGGTGCAATATGCAAACCTGGTCCATGAACATTTTATAACTATTTGTACTTACCATGGTAGCCATTTCCTGAAAATACTCACAACAAGCTTTCAATATCTGATTGTGACAGTTAGGGGTGAGGTGTCATCAATGTGCTGATTCTACCTAGCCTTATATCACTGGGTTTTATATAACTTAGTTTTCGATCAATTGATTGTCTGTTTCTTCTTTTGGAATTATTCCAAACTTGTAATATTCTATTTGCTCTAAAAATAATCTGTAATTTTTTTAAAAAAAATCCTCTCAACATTCAGATATATGGGTACATACCAGTGGTGGGTTACGGGTGTACTGGTGCCTACCCGGAGCACCGGGTACCATTCTGGTGTGATGCTCTGGAGGGCCCGCCCGGCCGCCCGTCATCCTTACCTGTCTTTAAACTCTTCAGTGCTTCCGCGCACAGCATGTAGAGCGCCTGGGCAATGCTCAGCTGAGCAGCTGGAATATTGCAGAGGCTTGTGGAGGCATTGCTGGAGGGTAGGACGCATGTATGTGCTGCATGTATGTATGCATGCGCTGCACGCATTCATGTGGAGGATGTTGGGCCGGAACCCACCATTGGTACATTATATATGTATGTATGTGTGTGTGTGTGTGTGTATATATATATATATATATATATATATATATATATATATATATATATATATATATATATATATATATATATATATATATATATATATATATATATTATATTTATATTTATATGTATATATATATATGTATATATATATATGTGTGTGTGTGTGTATATATATATATATATATATATATATATATATATATATATATATATATATATATATATATATATATATATATATATATATATAGGTGGAAGGTCACACTTCCATTCTCTGTCCTTCGGCTCGTCACAAGAGACCATCCAGACAGAAACCCAATATTTTTTACTGTTGCCTTTTTGTTACATTTGTTATATTTGTGCTGATAAATAAATAAAGGGAGACTAGTATAGATCTATTTCAAGCTATTTAGTTCTCATCAGCAAGGGTATGGCTAGCTGATGAGAGCTAAATAGCTTGAAATAGATCTATACTAGTCTCCCTTTATTTATTTATCAGCACAAATATAACATCTATCTATCTATCTATCTATCTATCTATCTATCTATCTATCTATCTATCTATCTATCTATCTATATATATATATATATATATATATGCTTTTATTACATATGGTTTCAAAAAGCAAAAAGAGAAGCACAAACCCCTGCGTGTACACTATACACACAGAATGATTTCAGCACTCCATCCAAGGGATCTCACATATATCTTTTAAGAATTCCTTTCTTCAATAATAAACTACAGAGCAAAATAGTGCTGTGAAGAAAAGAGCGCAGAGAACACTGTTCTGGAATGTAATGCTATTTCCGGAGAATTAACACATCATATCACCATTCTGTACACTCTCCCGCCATATTGGACAGATTCTTCTATTCTAGACCACTGTTAAGAAGCATAGATGTTTCATTCAATGGTCATGTGGACTATAGATATGATGGCTTCAACAGTTTTCTTGGTTCCATCCAGCCTTTCATGCTAAATGGGAGGTGACTAATTTCCAAGATAGGTTTTGGCCAAATCTAATATCTAAGGTAGTTGAAGATGCCTGTACTTTACCATCAAGTTGCATCTCCTTTGCACAAAGTAGCAAATAATTCTCTTTCTTCTTGTCCTTGCCCTTCCTCTTCTTCTACCATATCCATCATTGGTGATCATGTTGGTGATCCTATTTTTATCAACATCTGCATAAAAAAGTGCTGTTGAGTTTTGTCCAAACCAGTCTCTTAGATTTTGAAGCCATGATGTTCTTCTGCCTTTAATCTTTCTTTTGAGGATTAAGTGAAATATGACATATTTTTCTGGGTGTCACATCACATGTCCAAAATATTCTAACTCTCAAAGTAGCAAATTGGGGAGATGCAAAGAGTTTTAGCATCCTATTTTGTAAAGAGAATATTCTCTTCTCACCTGAGATCCCTCATACAATTCTCCCCACTCCTTGTAACTGATTTTATAAGCTTGAGTCTGAATGATTCCCATCTCCTACCCAGAACATACCTTGAAAGAGTTACAAGGTGTAGCATGTTTTATTACCCTTTAACTGGGTCCTCAATATACCATGATATTAAGGACACACCTGATAATAAGTTAGTCATTCGTGGTCAATGTTGAACTGAGTGGAGGACTGTGATCAGTAATGTTGTTCCACTCCTCCAATTCAGACTCTGTGCTCTGCTAGTAAGCTGAGATTTCCCGTTTTGACATGTCAGTTCAAACTGAATCAATGGCCAGGCTGAACATTGCCCTGAAATTGTTTGTCCTGGTGCCAATCAAATAAATAATAAGGGCCAAATAACCTGCCACTAAAACCGTTCTTCGAATCTGAAGGACAGTCACTAGTGTAGTGAGTCCTTAGGCTTTAAAACAAATTGAAAACTCCAGGGAAATACTACCTTTAAAAAAAAAAAAAAGATGAAGATGGGCTATCTGTTTTGGCCTGAAGGGAAGCATATTTCATATTTCAGCCTTGAATGGAAGGGAGGCACATTGGGAAGAGGTTTTGCCATCATCAGACTGGGGCCGAAATAAGAGATAAGATTTTTAAAAATATACACCCATATATTTTCTGTCTTATTCTCAAATCTCAATGACAGAGATTATCTGTCATTTAGGGCTGAACTATAGTGTTCTTGGTGATCTCCGAGCGTGGTTGCTTGCTTGTAGATATTCTATTTCCTAATTAGATAATATCATCAGTACACTAGTTGGATAATGAAATATCTGCAAGCTCAGAGACCCTCAATAACTCCATATTCTAAGATGCAGAACATGCCCTCTTTTTTCCTGAAAATTATTTTTAAAAATGAAAATTTTCCAATGAAAATAGTTGCAAGTTCTGCGCCCCCCCCCAACTCTTTCCATTTCTCTGTTTAGATATTCCCAGCAATTAATGCCTGGAGTATTTAATTTACTTTTCACTCCTTTTGCCCCTTCTGCCATGGTGAGTATAACCATGTTTACAGAGTTGTGGTGACGCAGTGGTTAGAATGCAATAGCAATAGCAATAGCAGTTAGACTTATATACCGCTTCATAGGGCTTTCAGCCCTCTCTAAGCGGTTTACAGAGTCAGCATATTGCCCCCAACAACAATCCGGGTCCTCATTTTACCCACCTCAGAAGGATGGAAGGCTGAGTCAACCCTGAGCCGGTGAGATTTGAACAGCCGAACTGCAGAACTGCAGTCAGCTGAAGTAGCCTGCAGTGCTGCATTTAACCACTGCGCCACCTCGGCTCTATGCAGTATTGCAGGCTACCTCACTGATCACTGCCAGGAGTTGCTCAGTTGACTTTTATCTTTCTGAGGTTGGTAAAATGAAGACCCAGATTGTTGTGGGAAATATGATGACTTTGTAAACCTCTTACTGCTGTAAAGCACTATGAAGGGGTATTTAACTCCATCTACTCCTATTAGAGCCGAGGTGGCGCAGTGGTTAGGGTGCAGTACTGCAGGCCACTTCAGCTGACTGTTTATCTGCAGTTCAGCGGTTCTAATCTCACCGGCTCAGGGTTGACTCAGCCTTCCATCCTTCCGAGGTGGGAGAAATGAAGACCCAGACTGTGGGGGCGATATGCTGACTCTGTAAACCGCTTAGAGAGGGCTGAAAGCCCTATGAAGCGGTATATAAGTCTAACTGCTATTGCTATTGCTACATCTTACATGCATACAAAATACCTGCAGTATAACTATTTGAGCCCAAATATTTTCCTTTCTCACAAGTAGACTGATGCAGGAACACATGACTCATTTAAGGCTCTTTCTGGAAAAGGTGAATAAGAACTATGTCCAAGTGGCTTTGTGTTTTCAGTGATTATGCTGAAATAGTAGCCATTGTCTCTTTCCCTATGGGAGACGTATGCTAGACAAAATGATGGATAGATGTGCACGGACTCTATCCGTCTGTCTTCCTGGGTGATGTGTCACCTCTGAGATGTGATGATTTTCTTCATGCTCTTTTCTTTGGAAGCACAAGAAAATCATGAACATACAGATGCAAGATCCACCCACTTCTTGAGCATCTCAAGTTTCTGGAAAATATTTTTTTCCCCACATAAAATATTGAAAGCAAAGATTATTGAAGGTCCTAACTTCTAGATCAGTGTTTCTCAACCTTGGCGACTTGAAGTCCACGGGAATTTAAGTCGCCAATGTTGAGAAACACTGATCTAGATTCTATCCCAGAGTTTAACAATAAAGATTGTTAGTGAGAAATGGAGGTATTAATATTGTCAGAGAAGTATCACTTTAAGATGCTTACAAACAGCAACTTTTTCTTTTTCCTTTTCCAGAGGCAGCAGCAAGTAGATATTGAATCTGCTCCAAGGAAGCCAGATGGTTTCACAGCATGAATCTTATGTCTCAGTGGAGGACTATGGTTATAGTCCCTAATAGCTGACAACTATCCAAAGTGGTAAAATGGAGCAATGTATAGTAACTCTACATTTAAAAATAAAATCCAGTGTTCTCTCCCTCTCACATTACTTTTCAAATGTTCACTCAACTTATCTTTTAAATTCCTTAATTTCTGATAATAAAAGTTGTGTTAGCTTTTTCAGGCATTGTTTCCCATATCCAAAACAGATACAAAAGCAACACACTTTTCTGTAGCTCTGGACTACAGGTTGAACTGTCCCATCATCTAGACAGCTTTTACAGCTGAGGTATAATAGTCCTATAAAGAGGACTGGAGATAAATGATGTCATTCTTGTCATTTGTAAGTGAAAACACTGGTCGTTTTAGGGATCTGGGTAGTTACATCTAGGGTATTGCTAAGCCATCCTGAAATCATTGCTGCCCGTTGTACTTTGCTATTTTAATTGATGCAATAAAGGGAGATTTAATTAAGTTATGTGCTACGCAGCGAACAATAATTAATAAGTGAAAAACAAGTCTGGATGAGGAAAAACCCAGGAGGCATTCAATGTGCTGCTTTTATATTTCACATTTCAGTATTTAATGCATTGGAATGATGTGCAGCTGACCAATTTGGCTTCCTTTCAGGTGTAAACCACCAATGTAGTAATAGCGTAGATGAGCCTAGAGATACTGAGACCTTATTTTTGAATATGCTTGGGACTTCATTATGAATTTATTTATAAGTTTTAAAGTTAATGCTTGTGGATTAAGAGAGGCTTTCTTTCAAGACACACCATCTTGTTTGATTTATTATTGTATGTGCTTGCTATTATTAAAAATCCATCTGGTGTATTTAAAGCATTATTTTTTAAATATAGGCACTTTAGCATGATTTTATATATATATTTACATTATTATTAGAATATAAAATCTCATTCATATAAGCATTAGCTATTAATAAGCAAAACAAGACTGTTTACAGAGTGTTATCATCTCTCTCTCTCTCTCTCTCTCTCTCTCTCTCTCTCTCTCTCTCTCTCTCTCTCTCTCTCTGAGAGAGGGGGAGAAAGACAGAGAGAATAGAACAGGATCTGAGCTGATTGTCTCAATCTACTAAGATTGTTGAATAAACAAGAATTGACTGAAGTTAATAAACTACACTAAACCAAAATCCATTATTTAAAAACCATAAGCTGGAGAATAAAATGTTTAAAGGGTGGAAGGAGAAAAATTTAGGGATAGATGTACAATATATGGCAAAATTCAGTGAATGGAAACAAAATAAAAATTATTGACTGCTATATAATTTAAACCCAAATCCAATTAATCATCTAATGTAATGATTTGTATTGCATTTGATAATTTATTTCTCCTTTATTTTAAGTGAAATGTTAATGAAAGGTTTGAAATATTTAAACTATATCAATATGGCTTTTTACTAAAAATGTGAAGAGTTGTTATTTGGTGAGAGTACTCATAATTTTGCAAGAAATGCAAGAAATACCTTTGGACATTGACACCAATCATAATTACTAGACATGTTAGACATGTTCATAGGCAACAAAATTCGGTACAAATTTCAGTGTGGTGATTTATAAAACATCAATTAGATTCAGAGAAAAGTGAAATTATGCTGAGAACTTCTCAATGCTGATTTTTAAAAAACTGCAAAATTTGAGTCTTTAGAAATATCTTGCCTGCCAAATTTGAATTTTGAATCAAATCTCACATGATTCAGTTCAGGAGCTTTGCACAGGCACAATGATAACAATAGCATCCTTCCTTTTCTCTGAAGCATTCAAGTTTTGGATATAAAAATCACACATATACTTGAAATGACTCTACAAAAATGATTGATGATGATGATGATTTAATCTGTCACAGAATTGGGTAAGGTACAGGAGGATAGAGGTAGATAGTGCACACAGAAGAAACAATAACAGGTCTGAAATGTTTCAAGAACCCACCCAATGTTATGCTTTGTAAAGATTAAATATCATTTAAACATTCATATTTCTGAGATATTGAAATAATCAAAAGTACTTAAAGTTCTTCTCCAAAACATCATGATTAACAGGTCTGTAGTTAATGAGTTGACAGATTCCAATTCTTACCCCTTTCTTTCTATTCATTACCTTTTATATATAGAGAAGTTGGAAAATATCTATTAATTTTTGGAAGCACATTGTCCAGTATTTCTGATTTTCAAGATGACAAATCACTAATAAATTCAAATTCAGATCTGGGCTAATTGGAAGGATTTATTTTATATATGTCACAGTTTTAATTCAGTGTCATTCAGTTTGGAATTCAGCTGGATTCCTCCAAAGTTATGTTGGAATATGAATCTAGATTTTTGTGGGCAAAATGCACAGAAATAACAATTTTGCATTCCATTCCCTTAATTGTTCTTAGATTGATAATGCTTTAAGTAAAATCCTTGGGAGATTCAAATGATATCAATAGGAAAGGATTTTGTTGAGTGAACCTCAACCAACCTGGAAGTTTTTTTCATACTAATATGCATTTATCCTTGAGATATTCCATCTTCTGCCATGTTATTCTTGTAAAAGATGGCATACACATTCATGCAGTAAGGACTTTCAATTTACTGAAAAGGCACCTTTTTTTCACAAATTGCTTTCAAAAAAGGAAGTATTAGGAAAAAATGACAATTAGTGGTGACAGATTTTTGAGGAAATGCAAAGAGGAAATACAGTCACACCTAGGCACTCAAAACTCTGGAATTCAATATTTTAGGAGTTTTGAAGCAGAAATCCTGCCCCAGCATCTGAGGTGGGTTACTCCCAGTTTGGTCCAGTTCGGGTGAACCAGTAGTAGAATTCAGGCATGGGTCTCAGAACCAGCAGTGACCCAGGCGTGCCATGCCTCCGAACCTGTTCCCTAGCCACCGCTGGGCTGGACTGCGTGTGCACAGTTTGCTGTAAATTGTTCTGCACATGCGTGAATAACAATTTACATTGAATAGTGCGTGCATGTGCAGTGCGGTTCTGTCAGGGGTTGTGAACCAGTAGTAAAACCTGCATCAACCCAGCCCTGCCAAGCACTTCCTGCCAGTAGTTGATGCAAGGAAGAACTTGCTGGTGTCGGTTCCCTCATGACTCACGATATCTTCCAGCGAAAATAATGGGTCATGTGGTAAATCATGTGGTTTTCTTGGTATTCATCACTTTTACTGTTTGTCGCATCTTCTGGAACAAATTACCAAGAGATACTTTGAATTGAAATCATTTGAGGACTCATTCAGGGACAAATCTATTGATACTTATCTTATTTATATTTCATATTTCTAAACTGTCAAATTACACATCAAAGTACATATGCTATAAATTATTGACAGTATATTTAAGATGGACTCTTTCTAGAATACGACTGTTCGTCCCTCCTCCAAGTTTTGGGATGACAAAGCTTTGGAAAATAATTTATTTTTACTATACTATATTTATCTACTATAGTCTTCTACGATATAATCTAGGTGAAAAACCCCCACTCCAGAGACAAATATTTTGAAAGAACATTCATTTTGGTCTAACGTTAGATTTGCAAAAGTATGAGAAAAGTCTCAGGCTTGGAAGCTATATTTGCCGTGGATCTTGAGGCCTGACACATTTGGTGCTGTGGGAAACTGGGAGTGGGGATTGTATGGAGCTGGGGAGATATATAGTCAAAATAACATTCTTTTCTCTGAGAGTCAAGGACATTCTGCCCTGAACCTTGAGGGGTGTGACTAGGAGGCATCTCCAGTTGGGATGGTGCTTGGATTGGACCACGTGATGGATATGTGGATTCTGGGTATAGGCCTGGACTCTCTTTTGGGTGGGGAAACCTGGAAGCTTTCAGATTTGGGTTTTCCCACATGCGTCAATATGACATCTCTAATAAAATGGAACTTTGAGGAACTTCAAGCCTTGGAGTCTTCTTTTGTTGAGGGTGTTACTTCGAACCCTGACAAAAAGATCAGGAATGTTGCACTTCCTTTTGTGCAACATCAAAGAACAATTCATGCAACTCTACATTGTTTTTAAATGAGGCATACATTTTTTCCCCTAAATCAATCCTTACTTTAACTCAAAAACAATAAAATATATTGCATAATGGTTTCAGTTTGGTTCAACCATTTTACATCTTAAAAATACCTGTAAAACTTCAACCTATCTTAATAAAGTTCACTAAAATACTGTTATTGTAAAACGTAAGATTTAGGTTAGACGTGATCCAGCCTTATCATACTTTAACTCCAGACAAATAAATCTTATCTATCTCATTATTTTACACATTCATTTGTTGTTTAGGAGGTGATGTGTGGCCCTTAAAATTGATAGAAATAGTTTGGATGCTAACTGAGTTTTCTTCTCCCATGACAGAATGGTGTTAAGGTCAAAGGGAAAAAAAGATCTATAAGCCAAATATTTTAGCATGCAAACCAGCTGTAAATGGATAATTTATGGCACGTAGACTGACCTGCTCAGCTAATAATGATGATTGCCAAATGATTTAGTTAAAAGAACTCTTCCCATCTGCTCAGGCAACAGATGTAACCTGGGTGTGCTGGCACCTGGATTGAATGAATAATAGCTAAGCAACCGTCTCATTTGTAGCAATAACAAGTAATGAGTGAATTGGTGACATTGAATGGGAAGAACCTCTTCACATCTGCTTTGGATGTGTTTTATAGTAGTTGGTATGAAGATTGTCCCTTATCTCACTGTTGACCTACATAGGATAAAATTCGTGTTTTAGGGTTCAACTAACTAATTATTCATTAAATAAGCCAACAAAAACTTATAAAAGTTCAAGAAGCCAACTTCATCTTTCATGGCAATATGGTGTTACGGTCAGAGATGGAGGAGAGGAATATCTAACAAACCAAATATTGCACCACAACAAAATGGTTTTTCATTAGCCACATTCATTTCAAGGACACTTCACCATTGCTACTGAAGCATGGACATTTATTGCACAAGCATTGGTGACAATACAATGCAACACATATTGACTTATAATTACATATCAGTGTGATGAATTAGATTTCCTAGAGAAGTCATAATAGGATTATAGTCTGGATTATTGTTATCAATTATGGATGTGGACCTTCTGAACAAGATTCAGAAGTGTTTTAGGCCTCATCATCTGAACAAAACACTGTTAATTTTAAAGGCCACAAGTTTGTTTTCACACTTTTGTCTGAGGCTGCTGCTTTAATAAATTGACTCATTAAAGCTATTCTTAAAGTAAGTCATACCTTTTTAAACTTGTTTGTGGTTTGTTTTAATTTAGAATGTTCTGCAAGACAACACCAGTTCTCAATATGCTTCAAACATCCATTTTTCCCCCAGTTACCGACTTTAAACAGAAAAGTTCATTAGCACACAGTGGAGGGGGGGAGCCAAACCTGAACTGAAATGGACTCTGCCCACTATATGACTTGACAATAGATGTAAATATCTTTTCATCTGATACTACCATCCAACAAAGCAACACGTTACTAATTCTTGATAAATACAGGTGTTTATTTGGGAACTGTTTGCAGTTAAAGTAAGGTGATAAAAGGGTATCTTTACAATCAATACACTTGCTTAGCAACTCTGTCCCTTAACAACTGAACTGCCTGTCCCAATTGTGGCCACTAAATGAGAATTACCTGAACACCAAACTGTTTCCATAACTTCAGTTGGTATATTTAGCTGAATTGTAGGCTCTTTTGGGGAAGGTAAGGGGAATGGTACTGCTCACAGATAGAGTGCAGTTTCCGCCTCTTCTTTTGTTCTATAATAATTATTGTGCAAAAATCATTGTTATTCCTTAAATTAATATCACTTAATTCTAATTAGTGATTCTAATCTATACCTAATTACCTATCTTATATTTATACTTTTAAAATGCTTGCTATGTATCTAATTCTAACGTTACTTATCTATAATCCTTAATCTCCTTATTTTCTTTTGCAGAAGGTTTGGACTGAATATACATGTGTAAATTACCAAGCTTAGTTAATCCTGACCTTTGTCGCTTTGAATTATATAGGGAAACTCATCTGTCCAAGTTCCAAATCTCTTTAGGTATTGTAGAATTGGCTAGCTATGATATTTCTGGCATTTCTGGCCAGAGGGGGAAAGTTTGATACCAGAAAGCTGTTGTTGTTCCTGGGGTAGAATTGGCTACATGGTTCTGCTGCTCTACTCATGTAATTCTGTCTCTACTATGTAGTTGACCATGAATGGGACATTCAGAAGCTATTAGGACAGCAACAGGTACAGAAGCATGGCAGGGCAGAAAAATATTGGAGACAGTCTCAGGTCAGTATAGAGAACTGAGTGGTATAGAGACCGGAGAAGTGGTAAGGGGAGAGAGGAGAAGGAGAAAGGAAAGGGAAGTAGAGTAGAAAATGATGGAGGGAAGACAGGATGTAGAAGAGTCGGAAGTAGAGGAGAGAAGAAGATAGGAAGAGAGGGATAGGAGAGAGGGGGAAGGGGGAAGATGAGGTGTATAAGGAGGAGTGGTAAGGGGAGAGAGTAGAAGGAGAAAGGAAGGGGAAGTAGAGTAGTATGGAAGCGGAAATACACCAATGAGAGGAAGAGTGGGAAGCAGAAGGGAGAAGAAAGGTGGGAAGAGAGGGATAGGAGAGAGGGTAAAGGGGGAAGATGAGGAGGATGAGGATAAGGAGGAGTGGAATGTAGAGAGAGGAGAAGGAGAAAGGAAGGGGAAGTAGAGTAGGAAAGGATGATGGAGGGAAGATTTTGTCTTTTATGTTCCCCCTTATCCCCTTTGAATTGTTCGCCGCCCTGAGTCCTCCCAGAGAAGGGCGGCATACAAATAATAAAATAATTTAAAAAAAAAAAAGATAGGAAGTAGGAGAGAGGTAGAAGAAAGAGGTGTATGGAGAGTAGAAGAGCTAATAATGGGTGTTAATCTTTTTGGGGCGTTGAGGACAAGAGGAACTGATGTAATCATTATTTAATACTATATGATACTGGCTATGTATAGTATACATGTGATTGTATGTTATGAAAATGGAAATAAAAATATATTTATAGAGAAAAAATATAGAGAACTGAGTCTCTATATAAGATAACGGAGGAAGGAATACTCAGCTGGACTTGCAAAATTGTTTTACTAGATTCATTGTCAATAAAGTAGCATTCTAGTCATCCTGTTGATGCAATTTCCTGACTATCTTGTAGGGCTCCCCCACTTCCCAACAATACAAACCATAGGTATTTCAGGCAAACTGAAAAAAAACATTTTATTTAGGCAGAGATGGTGAAGTCTTCTTGTAGGGCATGTTTTCTGTATTCTATTCATATGCTGAATCATAAAACAATCAAACAATAAAAGTGTTGATTGGATGTGAGAAAAAGCTTGATGTTCTTAAAATATGTTGCATCGTCTCTCTTATAAAGGCTTGTTTCTTTAATGTATGCAACTCTCAAGATATTCAAAATGTTATATTAATGCTGAATATGCAACAATACATCAAAGGAAATTGTTCTGACAAAAGGAAAAATGTGGTTTATAAAAGGCACACAGATGACATCCGAAAATGCTAATATCCATCTTTGTTTTTTTCAAAATAAAACTAATAATGAACTCTATAATTCCAGATAATATGATTAAGCCAAGTAGATAATATGTCTTTGCTTTGGGATCTGATTGCAACACTTACATAAACAAAATCCAGTCTTTCTAAAAATCATGATGGAAAAAGAATGGAACAATATCCTATAGTTCTTGGATGCCTTCATCAAAATAAACAACAGATTACTAATGTCCACAATAAACCATCCCATATGGGCTAATATCTCAACTACTGCTCAAACTACATAGAAAGACTCATGAATGAGATAATAAAAGGAATAAAGTTTAAGAATTGGTATAATACATTCCAAGATGAATGCTAAGATATGGGAAAATAAAAAAAAAACATAAAGGGAGTCTTAAATAATCATAACTACCCCAAAGGACAATCCAAGAGGGGATAAATAAATAAAGAAAATAATATATGTGACAGCCACTCTACCATACAATGGGATATACATAGAAAATATCAGGAGAATTTCCCAAATGTGCAAGATTCTTGTGGTAAGAATGAGTTAAGATGTAATGCAAAATTGCCTGAACACCCCAAGGATCAATATTATGCCATTTTTCAGTTCCCACTGTCACCCTGCAAGAAAGCATATTTAGGAGAATTGGGGTGTGTGTGTGTGGAATGGATTATGAAGTCCAGATTAGAACAGCAGAATGCTTTAATTAGTCAAAGTAGCAGGCAAAATAAAAATTAAATTGTGGGGAGGGGCGTCATTGATTAGTCATTCCTGGATTTTATTGGCCAGTGTTTCTCAATCTCAGTAACTTATATAAAAAATAGTTTTTATTAAACATTATTACCTTTAAAAACAGAAAGAAAAATACAACAACATAAGAAAAGACAAAACATACATAACAATATAAAGAAAATATACAGCCTTTTGTATCGGCAAAAGGGGGGAGGGGAGGGGGGGTTGTATGTTTAAAATTGTATTTGTATCTGTATGTTTTACGCTTAAAATCTCAGTAACTTTAACACGTGTGCACTTCGACTCCTAAAAGAAGCCCAAGATAAGATAAAAATGATTTTTTTGTGAGCATCACATTGCTGGGGGATGTGAAGAACTATATAATTTTAGGGAGCTAATTAACATGTATTGGAAAACTATGAAAGTATGGTTGCTTTTTAAAAAAATATGGAAGCCCATTAAAGAAGAAGAAGCCAGGCCTAGATGTGATGTTTGAAGGCATTTAAGAGGACAGTTAAGTAATGAAGCACTGGTAAACTTCTCACTGATTCTTTTCCGCAGATTGCCTAACTGCTATTGAAGTAGAGCACCAACTGGTTCTGTCTGTCTTTTTGCTATCAACACAGTATGTTTCTCGTTATGCTCTCAGTCTCATTTCTGTGTAACAGATGTCATAAAGAAACTGGAAACTTCTATCCTCTCAGTGGTCAGCGATGTAGCTATTTAGCCTTAGTGCTACCTAAGATTTTTAGCAGCTTAAGTGTCACAATCATAAATAAATACTCAAATAGAGTTGAAGGTTATACTTTGTTATTTCAACATTCAGGTAGCGGTGTGAGTATACATCAAAACTCAAGAGTTAATAGAGTTTCAAGATTAATGAAAGAAGGCAATGAGATAGTTGCACACATGCTGTTTAAAATCAAATACACAACAGGGAGTAACAGCTGAAAATTTGGAAAAACATCTTGATATCTTAGTCATTTCCATTGCAAGCAAATTAAGAGTAGAAAAGAAAAGACCCCAAAAATCTGAATAGTGGACATTGTAATTCATGGAGACAGCAGAACAGAAGACAAAGAACTGGAGAAAATTGCAAAATGTAAAGACCCACAAATAGAAGTAAGATGACTGTGACAAATGAAAGCAAAGATAGTACCAATACTAAATGGCGACTTGAGTGCAATCCCAGAATATATGAGGTGCCACTTGAACACCATTGATATTGAGCTTTACCTGGAAAAGCTTACATTCTGCAACAAAATCTTTAATATTAAATCCCAACACCTTTCTATCCCAAGACTTTTGGTATGATGATAGGTGGATTAAAATGACAGATACAGTCTAAACACCTGGCTTACTTTATGACCAATCATAATAATATTGGTTTTCTCTTGGATACGTCAGCCTTCAGAAAACCAATGGCAATAAATCATGCCTTTGATCCTTGCATTGGAAGAATAACTCAAGGGCAGTGAAGAAGATGTCAACGTCACTATGTTGACATCTTCTTCACTGCCCTTGAGTTATTCTTCCAATGCCCCTTTTTCTTTATAAACCCTCTGATGTACTTGCAACATTCCATGCCCACCATGGAAGAATAACTCAAGGGCAGTGAAGGAGATGCACTGAATCTAATACACCAAACTGAAAGTGTACCAGGAAAGACCAAATACACCAAGTTAGTATATCAAGAAAGATCAAATGAGGAACTGAAAAGAGGCGTGGGAAGACAAAGCATTGCATTAAAAAAAAATAGTAGGGAAAACAGATAATAACGAGACCTAGCAATGGCTCACAGCAGGAAAGATGAAGAAAGAGACAGAGTTCTGGCTGAAAAATCCAAGCTGTAAGAAGAAATGCGTACACAGCCAGAATTGAGAAGACAGTAACAGGTAGCAGGTGTCACCTCTGCAAAGAAGCTGAAGAAAGAGGGGATCATCTGATTAGCTGCTACAAGAAGGTCACATAGACTGACTACACTGGCACGATAAATGTCATTGTTTCACAAACAACAATGGCGCATTTGAATAAAATGCCATGAAAGAAATGCCATTGTTTGACAAACAACAATGGTGCATTGGTATAAAATGGCATGAAATACCATTTGATTGCAAGCAGGAATTGGTGGGATCATAAAATGAAGAAAGTAATAGAAAATGAAGAAACTAAAGTGCTCTGGGACTTTAGAAATCAAACAGACAGGCACTTGCCACATAACACACCAGACTGAACAATTGTTAATAAGAAAGGCAAAAAGTCTGGATAGTGGATGCAAAGTACCTTAAAGAGACAGCAGAAAAGAACAGAAAAAAAGATAACAAAATACAAGGACTTGCAATGAACCTTAATACAAAATCAAAGCCCTACCAATAAAAATAGAATGACATTGACAAGAAACAAAGTTAGTACCAACAGCAATAGGAGTCTTGGGTGGAATCTCAAAATAACCGGGACACCACTTGAACATCATTGGCATCGTCAAAATGGTGATCAGTTAATTGCAAAGGGAAGCTTTACTCAGAACAATTTACATCCTATAACAATACGTTTAATACCACCAGATATCCACATCTTTCTTTCTCAGAGCTTTGGGAAAGACTTGATTTGTGGACAAAAATGCTAAATCCAGTATCAAGATCTGGCTGATCATAATAAGAAAGAAAGAAGATGAAGGCTTTATTTTAACATCTAAAGAACAAGTTTAACCAATTAACCGTGTGAAAGCAAAAATTCAGTATGTAACAAACAGCAGCAAATATTGCTGCTATGGAGAAAAGAATGAACCGATTGACCATTTGATCAATGGTGCTTCCAAATTTCACAAACTGACTATAAGAGCAGCATGAATGAGTTACCAAAATTATTCATAGGAAACTTTGCCAGAGGGTTGGATTTAAATGTAGGAAAAACTACAGGGAAAATCAAGTTGAAAAGGGGAAAAAGTGTCCCAATATATCATGTGACGCCGCCATGACGATGCGAGTTTGACACCTCTGCTTTAAAGAGTCAGCTTTTTACAGCAGTAGCATCTTTTTGCACATGGAACATAGGAAAAAAAACACATAATTATTGTACATCTTATGCAATAAATAGCAGAAAGTTACTTTCTTAGAAAAATCCCAAAGCTTTTCTGAATAAGTTTTTAAAATCCAATTAACCTTATTAAAGATTTCATTAAAATGGAAACAAAATGTATCAAGTGGCATAAATACATTTTTTTTAAAAAAATAAAAAGGCTATATTGTGACATCTTTATGTCAACCAGTCTGAAAACAAAACCCCTAGATTATTTTCATCTTCCTCTCCTAACCACTGGATTTTGCAGAACTCCATGACAATTTAATTTTGATCAAACTAATATAGTGCACAAAATAATTATTCACCAAACAAAGGACATAGATACTGTACATGCATATATACCTATTGGCTTATTGGCTTATATCTTGCCTGGGGGAAAATAGCAAAATCTTGGGTCCCCCCACCTGAGACATTGGGACCAGGATGTTGATAGAGCTGGCTTGGGTGGTTGGGAGATGAATGTGTTTGATTCATTGCTTATTGTTTTCATTTAGTTTTACTGCTTTGTATTTTTTTATTTTGAGCACCATGCAGTGTTTCTTCTTACAGATAGATGACAATGTAAATTTGTTTAATAATAAATAAACTAATTTTGTATGCTGGAATGCATCCCCAAATATTTTTTTTTAGATCAAACACTGAAATTATGAATGTATTCATTTCAGAAATTCGCAATTAAGCTGTGCATAAAATTTCCTTTCACCCTTACAACAATGTGGGGGTTTTAGTTATTGAAATTCACAGGAAATTATTTATCTAACAATTTAATGCATATC
Organism: Thamnophis sirtalis; assembly: GCF_051295495.1. Classification (NCBI taxonomy): domain Eukaryota; kingdom Metazoa; phylum Chordata; class Lepidosauria; order Squamata; family Natricidae; genus Thamnophis; species Thamnophis sirtalis. The sequence continues at coordinate 85,147,262 of NW_028261388.1, forward strand.
GTATTGTCAGAAGCTGGAAATAGCATAATCTGCATGTTTCTTTTTGCTCTCACTCAATTGGCAATCCTAAAAGTGTTCTGTGAAGGTCCTTAATGCATCCCTGAACTCATTAAGTAAATATGTGAACTAGGGTATATACTTGCATTGACTGAACCAGTTACAATCTTCTCAATTGTTTTACCTGATTATTTCATGATGTTTCCTTTTTCATGAAGCGATGAATAATGTCCAAAACAACAGTTAAGTTTCTTCCCATATGCAGTCATTTGTGTATTTTCAATTAGATGAAAATAATCAGATAACAGTAATTAAAGGTAAATTACATTGCACATGGACTTCAGTAAATAGTAAGTTAATTAAAGTGTTTCTTTTTTATTAAACAGGGCTGCTTGTTGCTGTTTATGGCAGACTGCCATTTAATCATAGGCAGTAAACAATACTTAAGAATATTTAGGTATATAATGTAAAAATAAAATGAAATAAGACTTCAGTAGCTCTTGATATTTGTGCCAGTGGACACAGTTGCAAAGTATTAAGAAAGTTAAGATATTTCAGTTATTTTTTTTTTCTTTCTGTGAAAATTTATTGGACATCTCGACGTACCGTATAAATTTAGGATGTGCATATTTTTTGCAGCTAAGGAACATGCCTGATCTATCAGAGGCATTCTGAAAGCTTACTATGAAAGAGGATCTGCAGCAATGACAAAGAAATGGGATATGGACAGAGTTTTTAAAAAAGTTTTTAATTTTTAGAAGGTTAGCACTCATCCCTCTCCAGGAAGAATGAAATATTTTGAGAAATATTTAAAAAGGCAGGATAAAATATTTTCCCAAAATAAAAATAAAAATCTTAAGGGAGACAGAAACTCAGAGCCCTAAATGTTGTTGCTATTCAAATAACAATCTAGCACCCAATCCGAGAACGAAATGTGATATCATATGTAAAGGTACTGGAATCAAGGTCAAGTCCTGATGCCCACATGAACATCTCTTAGGATTTTTTTTTTTTATAATACACAATTATTGGAATAACCAAATCTGAATCACTTCAGCTTTATCAAGTTCAGTGAAAGTCAGCTTGGTTCAATATAGTAAAATAGTGTGTTCTATATGTATGTATGTATGTATGTATGTATGTATGTATGTATGTATGTATGTATGCATACATACATATACACACACATACATACATACATACACACACACACATACATACACACACATATGAGACATAAATTTATCATTTGAAGTGTGACCAAATTCTTTGGTTGTGAAATCAACAGATGCCATTAAATCATAGATAAAATGAAGGAAAAAAACACATTCTCAGTTTCGTTCTCAAGACCCAAGTAGAGTAGAACAATAAACAAGTTACATGGAAACCCACCTCGGCTTCTGCCAACCTAGCAGTTTGGAAGTGTGCAAAATGCAAGTAAATAGGTACCAATCCAGTGGGAAACCAGTGGCACTAAATGTGGTAGCAAGGCGAAATTAATGGGAAAAAACCCCCAGATGACACCAACACTGCTGCAGAATATTGCTAGACATTCTGCATGTGGAGCTAGTTCACTTCCTGCAATACATCTGGGATAGTTTGTAAATGTGGATAATGAACTAGCAATTTTATGTAGCCAAAGTATTCTGTAATATCCTTATAGACTCTCTGGCTCTCAGTGTGCAAAAGCCATACACTAAAAAGGGAAACTCCTCATGTGACTCATTCAAAGAGCACAAAACTTGTTTTTTCCCAAATGTTTTTCCTTATCAAAACTGCATATAATAAAACGTTTCAATGTCCACCTTGACCATTGTAGCTGTTTGGTAGTTAAAAGCTACAACAAACATTTTCCTCAGGTAGTTATAGCTGGGACCCTTTAATACAACATTTCACAGCCATGGGGCATGATGCAAATCTGATTAGGTGTTAGACAGAAGCCTCCTGGAGGGAATCCAGATGTTTTCCACTGGGCAAGATTCCCACTTCTCCTCCAAATAAAATTTAACCAAGTAAACTGATATGGCGTTGGTTTATATCAAGTGACAGGAGCCTGTTTAGAACTATCTACAGAAAGAATATCACTAGAAAAAGTTGAAAGGATTCATTCATTCATTCATTCATTCATTCATTCATTCATTAAATTTATAGGCCGCCCAATCCCGGGGGACTCTGGACGGCTTACAACGAATGAAGAAAAAAAGAAAAGCAAAATAAAGAAAGAAATAATTAAAAATTCACAACATACATACACTCTAATCGGGGCTGGACCTTAACACTAAGGTCAACAGCCCCATGCCTGCTGGAACAGCCAGGTTTCAACGGCTTTCCTGAAGGCCATGAGGGTGGGTGAGGTCCGGACCTCTGGGGGTAGCTGATTCCACAGGGTCGGAGCAGCCACAGAGAAGGCTCTCCTCCGGGGGCCCACCAGCCGACATTGTCCGGCTGATGGTATCCAAAGGAGGGTCACCCTGTGGGATCTTATCGGTCATAGGAAGGTGTGTGGCAGTAGGCGGTCTTGCAGATAGGCTGGTCCTAAGCCATGTAGGGCTTTAAAGGATCACATACCTTGGTTTTAATTTGCATGAAAGCTGGGACACTTATCAGTGAAGTAAAGACAAGAATAGAGAAAGCTCGAACAGCATTCTTCCAAATGAAAAGGGTCTTCTGCAGTCACAACATAAGCCTAAGTCTGAAAATTAGGCTTGTCAGATGTTACATCTTTTCTATCCTGCTCTACGGAGTAGAGAGTTGGTCTCTGACAGAAAACCACTTGAAGAAACTAGAAGCATTTGAAGCGTGGATTTAGGGATGGCTGTTACTTATAAGCTGGGTTGACCAAATCACAAATGAGAAGGTGATAAGCCACCTGGGAAAGCAAAGGGAAATTGTCAAAGCCATTAAAAAGCTAAAGTCACAATATTTTGGACACATGTGGTGTGACACACCCAGAAAAATATGGCACCCTCCAGGGAAAGATTGAAGGCAAGTGAGGTCCAGGCAGAAGAAGAACAGCATGGCTTCAGAACCTAAGGGACTGATTTGGACAAAACTCATCAGCACTTTTTCATGCGGCTGTTGACAAAAATGATCGCCAACATCCATTGATGGATATGGTGCAAGAAGAAGAAGAAGAGGAAGAGGAAAAGGAAGAGGAAGAAGAAGAAGAAGAAGAAGAAGAAGAAGAAGAAGAAGAAGAAGAAGAAGAAGAAGAAGAAGAAGAAGAAGACAGATGGTTAAAAAAAGAGCACAAGAGATGTTTCGTTCCCCTGAAATCATTACCATTAGCCAACAAGGTTCTTCTATACCATTCCAAATTGTATAACAGTCCAAAATACATAAGAAAAAGTTGTGTAGTTAAGTACACTTCTGAGTCACACAATATAAGACCCAAATCCTCCAATCCCAAAAAAGTGTTTTCCTTTATTTGCCCCATGTATGAATCATTTCTATCACAAAGGAATAGTGTAGTTCCAACTATCGCCTTACGGTTTAACATGGTATTTTGTATTTTTATTACTACTTTGATGTACACCAAACAGTTGTAAGGATCGACGGATCAAAATACCTTCTGTCTGTTACATAGCAAGAAAGGTAGGAACACTATCTAAAGGTCATCTTCGGCGGCTTCTCTTCAGCATTGTAATATCTGAAATCAGTCTCAGAAGTCTAAGATATCACAGAATGTTGACAGGTGTTAAGAATGTGGGATGCATATATTTCACTGTACCATATGGCTTGTTATAGATAATGAAATTTATTCTAATTCAGTTGGCAGAAACCTCCCCACTTGTGACTGCTCTTTCTCTTCCCTATAGTGAACTTGAAGTCCCCATCTTCCCACTCACCCTTTTTTTTTGCAGGCTTATAAGAGGTGGAGTAGAGTGACTTTAGAGGAGAATTGCTTCCTTTTGCAGCAACAGCAAGACCTCTTCAACCTAGTGTCCTCTAGCTACTTGAAATGGAAAGGAGATGGGAGGCGGGTGTGAAAATGATGAAAATAAAGCTCTCAGTATATTCAAAAGCCTGCAAAAATTAACTTCGAGTCGGCTTGAAGGAAGCAGCTTTACCCTCTGAAAAATAATAGGAATACTCAAGAAGTAGTGGTGCAAAATCTTTTTTTTTGAAGCGCTAAATTGGACAGTTCACCTAGTATAATGAAAGCCGAGCAAGCAGCTGAGTTTGTAATGCTCTGAATTTTAATGAAAATAGAAGAAACTAAGTGAAAAGGCCTTGAAGCAAAAAAAAAAAATAGTTTTGGGGTGCTTTTTTAGTATTATTATTGTTGTTTCTCTTCTTCCCACTTTTTATTCTGTTTTTTCCCCAAAAAAAGATTAAATGGTTTCCACATGAGAAGCATCAAAGGAAACGATCACACAAGCCTACCAAAATTTCAGCTATGTGAATTGATTAAACTTTTTATCTCGTTCATTTCAAAGAAGAATGTAAGGGTGACAGATACCTTCAGTTCTTTTGTTGTTGTTAGGTGAAGGATGCACAAAACTGATCTGTTAATCTGCAACAAATCTATTTGTATGTGCAATTTAGTACCATTTAGTGCCTCATCCAATAAGTATACATTCAGCTAACAATGATCAAATGTCAGACTGGGGAGGAACCCTCATAACCAAATATGTAAGGAGGTTTTTAATTGCTATTGTGCCATTTCTATCTTTTTCTTGTTTGTATTACTTTACAAGCCACATAGAATTGTTGGTGAGTGAGTGGCCCTGTCAGGCCTGCAGTCATATTCCTTTTAGGATCTCCCTCTCTCCCTCTCTCCCTCTCTCCCTCTCTCCCTCTCTCCCTCTCTTCCCCCCTCTCTCTAGCTCCCTCCCTCCCTATGCTGTTTCATTAGTGGGGAATTGGGAGGGGGTATAGTAAGGAATAGAATGTGTTGTTGTTAAAATAAAACATTCCTTTCCAGAAGCCCAATGTCATTATTTGTCTCTGTACCTGACCGGAACTAGATGGGTGGAAATGCCAGCATGGCAGAGGAAGATTGGACCATGTGATGGACTTGTGGTTATGAGGACAAGATCATGAACTTTCAACTGGGTGGAAACCCAGGAAGGTTTCAGATTCGGGTTTCCATAGATGTACCAACATGTCTCTTTTGTTAAATTGGAACTTTGATGAAAGCTATGCCTTGAACTCTGATTTAATTCTGGATGATATTTGGAATGCTGACAGGCCTTAGAACTTGAATGAATAAAATGAATATGCAACAGTTTTTTTTTAAAGTGTGGCAGTTTTAATGTCACAATAATACTGTGAGATCCCTTAGGATAAAATACTGCAAAAAAAATTAGAAGTCTTTTAAAAGGTTCCTTATTTAACAAAAAAGATTGTACTTGACAATTTCCATTAAAATTATAACCGCTGTGTCACATAAAGTATATCCAGCATCTTCAAAATCCAAGTAATTATTTACAAATTATGAATCAACAAATGTCACTGTACCATACATTCCAAAACAATATTGGAAATTATGGACCATGTATCACTTCAAGTAACTTACATTGAAGATCTGAATTAGGAAATGATGCCACAGGCTCTATGGCCTTCGATTTTCATCCAAAGTTGTTCCACCTCTGAATTTTGTATCCTACCCAAAAAGTTTATGTTTTCTATATCCATCACTGATTTGTTTGGTGAGCTACCGAGATAATAATTTCCCTTAGGATGATTATGGACAGTGTTGCACATTACAATGGAATGTTCCGTCATCAGAGTCACATTCTCATCTACAGAACATGCTAGTTACACAAGAGCTAAGCGATTTTGACTGTACGCCATGAAGCTACGCAAGTCTTAAAGGTAAAGTAAAGGCTTCCCCTGTCCAATCATGTCTGATTTCTTAGGGCGAGCCATCGTTGTCTGAAGATATTTTCCATGATCATGTGGCCACCATGACTACATGCTAAGGTACATGAAACGCTGTTACCTTCCCACTGAATTGTTACCTACTTATCTACTCACAGTTGCATGCTTTTGAACTTCATGATGGACAGGAGCTGGGGCAGTCATGAGAGGTCATCCTGTCACGCAGCATTTAGCTCTTGAACCCAGGCCATCAGCTTTCCCGTTGACAAGCTCAGTGCCTTTAACTGAAGGCATCATGGTTACACGGGTGCAATTAGCCTTGAATCCTGCTAAATAGGTGATAGAGCAAGGGGCTGCCCTTGAAAAGTGTCTGGAGACTACAATTGGTCCAGAATGCAGCCGCGCGAGTGATACTGGGTGTACCTAGATACACGCATGTTACACCTATCCTCCGTGAGCTGCACTGGCTTCCTATTGGTCTCCGAACACACTTCAAGGTGCTGGTTATCACCTTTAAAGCCCTACATGGCTTAGGACCTGGATATCTCCGTGACTGCCTCCTGCAACATACCTCCCAGTGCCCAATAAGATCGCACAGGGTGGGCCTTCTCCGGGTGCCATCGGCTACACAATGTCGTCTAGCGGCTCCTCGGGGGAGAGCCTTCTCTGCAGCTGCCCCGGCCCTATGGAACGATCTACCCTCTGAGATCCAGACCCTCCCTACTCTCTCGGCCTTCTGAAAGTCTGTTAAGACCTGGCTGTTCCAGCAGGCCTGGGGCTTCTGATCTCTGATTGAGCTTCAGCCCCATTAACATCGAGTGTACGTTGTGTCCTTTTTTAATTCGCTCTGTTTTGTATTTTAACTTTTTTAGTATTTTGTTTTTTAAACTGTTTTTATATAAGCTGCCCGGAGTCCTTCAGGATTGGGCGGCATACAAATCCATTAAAATTGAAAATTGAATTGAAAATTGAATAGAGCAGAAGTGGAATTCTATCAGTTCAGACCGGATCAGCCAAACCAGCAGCAAAAATTGCCGGTGGCTCCACCCAACCACACTTGGCTCTGTGGCATCCTATTTAGGGCCCTTTTTTTCACCAAAAGTGCATGCGTGGAAGGATCTACACATGCACGGAGGTGGTGGGCGCGAGTGAATCAAGAGCCAGATCTCAAGGGCTCACATTTGCGAATCAGTAGGGAAGGTGAGTGTATACCACCCCTGGTGTAGAGGAGATGAGAGGATATTCATATACAAAAAAGATTTATTTTTGTTGTCTTTCTAAAGGAAATGATGTTTATTATGTAATGTTCTTTTTGTGTGACTTTAAAACTATGAATGTATGGGCGCCCCTGGTTAGATTAACTCTGTCCACTTCACTTTTGTCCCTGGCGCCTAAGAAGAATAGCAATAGCAATAGCAGTAGACTTATATACCGCTTCATAGGCCTTTCAGGCCTCTCTAAGCGGTTTACAGAGAGTCAGCATATCGCCCCCAACAACAATCCGGGTCCTCATTTTACCCACCTCGGAAGGATGGAAGGCTGAGTCAACCCTGAGCCGGTGAGATTTGAACCGCTGACCTGCTGATCTAGCAGTAGCCTGCAGTGCTGCATTTAACCACTGCGCCACCTTGGCTCTTGAAAAGAAAAAAGACTGTTCATCACTTTGCTATAAGAAGAAGACTTACAGAACTGAAAAGTGAAAACAAGTTTGTTTTTCTTTTCTCATTCCTAACATATCCTCTTTATGAAGCTCTGAACACCAAAACTAAAATCATTACACAATGACAAATGCCTTTGTCACAGATTTCTCAATATTCTCACACTATAACTCTTAAGTCTGTTGATATGAATCCTCAGGAGTTAAGCCAAGTTTGGAGCACTTTATTTTGTACTATGGAAGATGTCACCTTCAAAATCCCCAGAGCTGATATACTCAATTATCCACAGAAGGGGTCCTGGAGAAGGTATCACACTACCTATTATATAGAAATATGATTATTTTGTTGGCAAAAGAAGACAACTGTTTCTTTTTGCCAGAAAAAAATATGAATTCCTGGTAGAAGAAATTTTGGAGAGTCTTGGATGCCAAATGAGATAAAATATTGTTAGTATTTATAGTGTATGCTCATTAAATCAGAAGCAATGAGAGTTTAATGGCCTTACTTTGGCATGTGCCAATGTGAACCAGCTGCCTGGAAAGCTTCGGAATTGTGCACCTGTTCTGATATGATTATGCTTCTCCCAAATTCTTGTCAGAGTTTATTGGTTCTGTATTGATGGCCTGCCTTTCTTAATCCTTTGAAAAAGAAAGCTTTGAGCTCATTTTTATACAAAAAAACAACAACAACAACAGTGCAGAGGATGTGATGCAATGCCAGCCATAGGGAGTGGGGGGTGGAATTGCATTCAAAAACACCATCCATGCTTTGAGCTATTACCACTGTTGAATAGGGAAAATAATGTCATATCCAGTGGCAAAATGCTTTTCAGGCCATAATAGGAGTGATTTTTTACAGGGGAAGAAATATTAAATTAGATTCATGAATTCGGTTTTCAGTACCCTTTTTGGTCCGTTCACTTGTTCAATTATAGACAAAGGAGGGTTGCAACAAGTTGGTTCTACGTGACCTTTTGATTGAAGCTGCATTATCTACTTGTACATTTTTGAGTGCTTATAACAAAAGAGCATGCAGATAAAGCCGGAACGGTGTGCCACACACTCTGACATGATCACTTAGTAGTGTGACAGGACTGACAAAATAAATGGATCAACATATTGAGTAGTATGGAGCATTATTTAATTCAAATGTCTATGGAGACTCTCCGTCATCCAGGCCACGGTTGTGCTGAAGATGCTTTTTCAAAAGGCAGCTGGACTCTGAAGAGAAGTGAAGAAGCTTCTTGGATAAGAAGCAACATGTTTTCAAGAAAAAAACAACGTCCAATTGCCCCTTGAAAAAGCACCTTTGGGGCATTATTTAATTCCTTTTGACCTGATCCTTTGAATACATGTAGGTCAACACAATTCTCTATCATGTATCTGATAGATTAGAGATCCTTATTTTACATCATGATTATAATAAATAATCATACCAGTTGTTTTATTCTATGAGCATACCACACCTAGTTATAAGTACATATTACTACTATTACATCAGAGAGTGGAAATGACTCCAAAGATTCTGATTCTCAAAGGAAATTTGCATTTTTCAAACAAAAAAGCACGCAATCATATCCTAGATTGATGTTTTCATCAAGTAAGCATATCACATCAAATCAAATATTTTGATTAAATTCTTGACCCGTGCACAGCAGTTTACAATTACACACAATGAAGTCATTTTTGAAGTGAAAGTGATTTTTTGTACAATTTCTTCAGTTTAGGTAAGGTTTTGTTTCTTTAAAAAAGAAAAAAAATGTAACTGTCCCTTTAAAAAATAATCATCCAAATTTGATGTCCTACAGGAAAAAAAAAAAGATTTATTTCACAGCTTGATTCCCCACTCACTAATTTAAATAACAGCGATCTAGAAGTCTTACATAGCAATACAGTTGCAATAAATAGCAGTTTAAATCCTTCTCTTTTCTTTCTGTTTCTTAGGGTAACTTCTTTCATTCCAATAACTGTCTGGGAATCTTTAGTGAGGAAGGTTGACAGAAGGCATTTTGAAAAGCTTTTGTAAATTCCAAGTAAACAGTTCCTACTAGGGAAAAAGTCCACTTGTATCTCAAAAGGCCACAAAAAGACAAATGAGAAAGGAATGACATTTACAGACATCATAATGTTTCTTCCTATGTGTTTCACAGTTTCATCTTCCAGAATGCTTTCTATCAGTTTACTTAGGATTTTCTAGATTCTAATCCTTGTTGCTTTCTTTGATCGCTGTTGCATTAGCCACTTTTTTTTTGTCCTGAAGTACAAAACATCCATCTAAGGGACCTGTTTCGTTATTTTTGTAAGCAGATCACTTAAGTTCTTGAGTAGTTATCAGAAATGCACCACCTGGACACAATAATATCTTTTCACTTTGCCAGTCAAGATACATAACCTCATCTGTTGTTAGTGTAGTTTGATTAAGCTCTTTCAATCTCTCTTCCTGAAAACTCTAGTTTTCAAACTAATTTAATTTCAAGCATTTCAAACACAGGCCTCGGTGCTTGAAGATTCACTGGGAGATGATAACTGGTAGCATGCCACAACTGAGAGCTTTTATGAGCAACGCTTAAGAAATCCACTCTTATTCTCATCTGTCATGAATAAACACTCGTAGCTGGCAAGAGAGAGAGAGAGTTGTTTTCAGTGGAGAGGTTTCCGCTTGCTGCTCTTGTTAAATAGAAGAAATCCCAAGGTTGCTCATTTGGAAGGGTGTGGCTCCATTCTTATGAGGATCTTTGCAGAGCAACTTTGCTCTTCTCTCCTCTCCTCAAGAGGAGCCCTTGAACTGAGAGGATCTAGCAGCTCTGATGTCTCATATTCAGAGAGCAACATCAGGCAGTGCACTGCAGCCTTCTCTGCTAGCAGCTGCTTAAGCAGAAGCTTGTTTAGCAACTGGCTGTTCATTGACAGTCTCCTCTACAGAGTCTTGGCCGTAACAAAGACTTTGAATTGCAAGTATGTTAGCAACATAATTCTAAAAAAAATGTGGACAATAAAACATATCTCTCCCCCCACCCTCACCTCCCCTGGATATCTCTGATGCTCTTAAGACACTTTACAAACAGTCCTCATTTAACGTCAATGTATTCAGTGACCATTCAAAGTTACGATGATGTTGAACTAGAGGGAGATAGAACGATTGTCATAATTGTGGCCGCCACAACATTCCAACTACAACCATGTGGTTTGCAAGTTGATCACAGTTATGATGTCACAACATCCGGTAAATGACGATTGTCACTGGCAGCTTGTGACATGCAAAGCTGGCAGGAAGCTGCAAATTGCATGCATCATCCAATCATGTGTAGTATTCGCCTAACTACCATAGAACAAGTGGTATTGCTGGAATTGCAGATATGAGTCACTTTGACATTGCAACCCATTTTGTAATTGTGATTCTTTGTCATTTAAAACAGGATCTATATTTAGAAATAAACAATTCCACTTACTCAAGAAGGAAGACTCACAATTAGGCAGGGTGTAGTTACTTGCAAGACTGGGGATAGATAAGACTAACATTAAAAGTAGCAAATTATCATATTTTGGGTTTATTTTTAGCATATATACCACAAACTGGATTTAGTTTCTTCATCTCTGCATATGAAGATGCAATTCACAAATCAAGACCTAATCAAAAAAAACATATATTGTGGAAATGATGCAACAGATCTAGCATTGTTCCTCCTTCAAAATTATGTGGAAAGATGATCAGGTCACATGTGGTGTTTTGAAAATGAGAATCAATGTTTCTTGGGTTTAGTAGCAAAAATGACTTGGTCTTTTCTACTGAGTATATCAGTCTGTCATATATTTTCCATGCTTCCTTACTCAGAAGTGTGCTTCCTACATTTCTTAAAAAAATAAAACAAAACAAATGTCATATTAGGCAGTGTTGTGCCTTCTGTAGCAATTCATAATTATCTTCCTTTTCTGATGAGCTAGAAATACTTCCACCTTTTAACACTGGATCCTGGGAAACAACAGCAAGCCTTAATAGGAAGAGACAATTTCCTTGCTTAAAAAGAAAAGGGAAACTACAATCAGAACAACAACAACAACAAAAGCCCTTCATGCTATTTTAACACTCAAAGCCCAGCGTTTAAATGGCAGGGAAGACAATAGCAGCAATAGCAATAGCAATAACAGTTAGACTTATATACCGCTTCATAGGGCTTTCAGCCCTCTCTAAGCGGTTTACAGAGTCAGCATATTGCCCCCACAGTCTGGGTCCTCATTTTACCCACCTCGGAAGGATGGAAGGCTGAGTCAACCTTGAGCCGGTGAGATTAGAACCGCTGAACTGCAGATAACAGTCAGCTGAAGTGGCCTGCAGTACTGCACCCTAACCACTGTGCCACCTCGGCTCTTGGACCATAATCCAAGGATAATTTTGAAAGCTAGAAAAAGTAATAATCTCAAATTATCACTGAAGGTTGAAAAACGACAAGGATACTTTCCAATTACATCCTTTAATATTTGTTTTACAAGCAAGGAGCCAAAAAAAGAGTTAAAGCGTAACCAAAAAATAACAAATTCAAATGGACTATTGCCCATTATTTCAGAAGTGAAGCCAACCCGTAAAAAATAGTCCTCTGTTTTTATATCAATAGTAAAATATTGTTTAATTACAATGCAACATTAAATAGCAACACATATGTTCCCAATATGTTAAACAAATCAGTAGACTTTCTGCGACAGTCCTACATTTTTGTAAGCTTATTTATTGGTTCCTAAGGCTGACCAACCATTGATTGATTGATTGATTGATTGATTCATTCATTCATTCATTCATTCATTCATTCATTCATTCATTCATTCATTCATTCATTCATTCATTCATGCATTCATTTCCCTATCAACAACAAAAACAGGATGTAATAGCATGCTCAGAAAGCATTTGATAAACTGTGCATTCTGAGTTTCTCCCCACTAATGTAAATATGCACTAAAATCTAAGAGGTTGTTCAAAGAGATAAGAACTTAAATATATAGGCTGGCACAGTGGTGGGTTCCAAATTTTTTTAGAACCTCTTCTGTAGTTGTGATCTGATTTGTGGGAGTGGCTTGCCAGCCATGTCACCGGATGGGAGTGGCTTGCCAGCCATGTGACTGGGTGGGCATGGCCAACTTGTAAAATGTGGTGAAACTCACTTAACAACTCTCTTGCTTAGCAACCAAAATGTTGGCTCAGAAACTCTGGCATTTGAAGCATGCAAGTCTTAAAGCTGTCAAGTTGCAAGACCCTTGCACCCCTAACCCTTTAGGGGGAAAAAACCCAGGGGTGTTCAAACTTGACAGCTTTAAGACTTGTGGACTTCAACTCCCAGAATTCCTCCTCTCGCTCTTCATTTTGATGATGTGTGGACGGGCGGGGAAAGGGAGCTGGAACCGGTTCTAAACGGCACTGTAGATTTGTGGAATCTCTTCTATAGAAGAGCTTAGAACTGGCAGGAACCCACCCCTGGGCTGGCAATACTAATTTTACTTGAAATTGTACTTGGCTGGTAATCATCTTTCTTGTTATGCTTGAATTTCTTTTTTCTCATCTAAATCCCTATTTATATCTGAAGAATTGGCTTCACTAATTTTTCATGAAAACCTTTCCCGTGTGAAAGACAACTGGGGATGCAGCTATCTTATGTGCTTGAAGATTTGCAAAAGATTTGCCATATTTAATATGTCTGGTCCATAATGGGTAGATCCAAAGCACTTTCTTTATAGTTTTCTTATAGTCATGTTATAAAGAGAGTTATCGGATAGAATGCTAGATAAATTCCTAATCAGATGGACTTTGAGATGTTAGCAGGTTCAGCTTGACCTGGATATACCTAGCTTAATTTTATCTTTTATTGGGAACCCTTGGAAGAAGGGATCTACCAGAGGGGTTTCAACTATTTCCAACCCCAGTCCAGAATTTATATCATTAGTGATAATAATAATATTAATAATGAGCTAGTAGGGGCAATATTGAGCTAATTCTGTAAAAGATTGTAAACATTTTCAAAATAGTATGTAATTACATTATGAATGTATTTACATTTAAGCCTCAATAGCTACATATAGAATTATTATATTAACTTAATTATCCAATCTAGTTAAAAGGAATTGGATTCTTGCCAAATTTTGGTTATTTGGTTATATATACTGTTTTGTGTGTGTGTGTGTGTGTGTGTGTGTGTGTGTGTGTGTGTGTGTGTTTTCATAGATTTTCACGGGGGTAGGTATGCTGATCTTGTTGTATTCAGGTCTTTTACAATCTTACACAACAAGACCAGCATAAATGTGTGTGTGTGTGTGTGTGTGTCTGTCTGTCTGTCTGTCTGTGTCTCTCTGTGTATGTCTGTGTCTGTCTGTGTATGTATATATATGTGTGTATGTGTGTGTGTATCCCTAACCCTAATCCTAACCCTGACTACTCAGTCAACAGTCCTGAATCCTATATGATACTTGTAACCAGATGTCCAGGAACTCCTATTATTATACTCATGGTTGGTCACACAGTCTGCCTAATGTTTAGACCAAATTTGGCATTTTTGTATACCTATTGAGTTTTTCAAAAGGCTATGAGACAGACAGATGTTGTTTTAGGAGTGTGTGTGTAATCTACAGCTAAGACTGGTGGAAACTTAATAATTCAATTTCTAATCAAGGACCTAAGAAAGATTAAGTTAGCATATAAGAATGTAGGTGTTATTTTTTAATACAATCATTTATATAATAAATATATTTGTATAATATAATTATTATCATTAGAACAGTGGGAAGAAATAACCACTTCAGAAAATGTAACAACCATTTTTACATTTTTTTTATTTAGTTCTGAGCACCTTTTTTTCTTTTTTGTTTAAAACACAAAGAAATACCAACTTCTTGTGTGTGTTTTAAAGAGTAACATGCTAAGAAAAAAAAGGAAGGCACCCCTTCATGAGGCCTTTGAATGTGATAAATAATAGGCATCCAGAGAGAGAAAGCAGCTATGAATTGTATTCAAAAGCAGCTATTGAATAGTTGGTGCTTCCACTGATAGTAAATTGTCTTGATGTACCCTCAGCTCCCTGCATGCCCATCCCTCAAGCTGGTCTTCTTAACACCTCTGAAAAGAAAATATAAAGTTATGAAGTTTACCTAAAAAGAGAAAACAGTAAATATGAAAATGAAATGTTAAAAGGATATTGACGACACAGGCAAACATACCAGAGAGATCGAATAGATTTTGACTCTCTTCTGGGTATGTTGCTTGTGCCAAGCATAACGTTTTGTTGTATGCAATGTGTGAAAAAGTTCAAATATGAAACAGGAGAATGAGCTTCTGGCAGATATAAGTATGACTCAAGGTTCAACTGAAACGGGATGGTGACCATTTTGTCTTACAGCAAAAGTGGAAATTGGAGCAATCCTTCTGCCTGATGGATGTCATTATAGAATTTCTTTAGAAAATATAACTCTAAATACAGAGAACAAGAAAGAGACAGTAAACTAAATGAAATAAGGTACAGATTAAAAAAAAAGAAAATACTGTTATATTATATTCACTATACGTCACCATTACTTTCCATTCTTGCTTTTACTATATCTCTGTTTCATACACTGCCTTTTATAGCAATAGCAATAGCAATAGCAATAGCAGTTAGACTTATATACCGCTTCATAGGGCTCTAAGCAGTTTACAGAGTCAGCATATCGCCCCCAACAACCCAGGTCCTCATTTTACCCACCTTGGAAGGACGGAAGGCTGAGTCAACCTTGAGCCGGTGAGATTTGAACAGCCGAACTGCAGAACTGCAGTCAGCTGAAGTAGCCTGCAGTGCTGCATTTAACCACTGCGCCACCTCGGCTTTTACTTACTTACTCTTTTATTCCTTCTTTATTTATTCCTTCTTTATTTATTGATAAAACTCATTTCTAAAACTCATTTCTAAGGCTACCTAACTCCAAAAACAATCCTGGGAGGTTTTCAAATTAAAAAGGGAGAAACATCACAGAATCAAAAATAACATTGTATTTCCCTTCTAAGACCAACCTAGGGAGATAAATAATTACCTAGCCCAAGTCCTAAGGGAAACTCTGTTTTCTAGTCTGGTTTAAAGTAAGGTAGCGGAGAAGTCATTCTAATTTCTGAAGGTAGGCCATTCCAGATGAGAGTCAGGATAGTAAAGCATGCTTGTTGTGTATTTACAATGTAGGGATTCCTAAACTTTTTGCCATCTTCCTTTAGTCATATAGTAATATACCCTGCCAAATGGATTCCCCTAAAAACCCAAACATCAAAATGAACAATGAAAGCAGTACAATAAAACTTGAGAAAAGGTGGATTTATTGTAACAAAGTAACTAAAAAGTTATTCATATCTCCCCTGTATTTCATCTGTAACTCCTCAAGGGATATACACCTTACAGATTTGGAAAATGTGCTCCAGTTGATGCCACAGTGTTGGGATCCAGAGCTTGTTAACTTTCTCTGAACATAAACCATTGAAGACAGATTATCAGAAAACCAGACCCCATGTCATCTATAGCTTTATAAATGATAACTAGCAATTATTATTTAGAATCATAATTATACCAGAGTACAATTTTTTAAAATCATACCCAGAATTTGAATTTAATTGTGTTGGTCAAAAGTCTAATGACTAATGTGGACGTTCATGAAGCAGAGGTGATATGTAAGCATGTGGCATGCCCATAATTACTTGTGGTGGTGCAGTGGTTAAAATGCAGTGCTGCATGCTAATTCTACTGGCTGCCATCTGCCAGCAGTTTTGCAGCTCGATTCTCACCGGCTTACGGTTGACTGAGCCATCCATCCTTCTGAGATTGGTAAAATGAGGAACCAAATTGTTGGAGGCCATATGCTGACTCTGTAAACCGCTTAGAGAGGGCTGTAAAGCACTGTGAAGTGGTATATAAGTCTAAGTGCCATTGCTATTGTGCCATCACCTTCCAGTTCACCTGCAGTTTTCAAGTTTGTCTTCCATCACTATTGCAATTGTCTACTTGTAATCTAAGCATTATATGCGTGACCATAAGGAAGGATTCCTGGTTTAAGAAATAGGTGAACCAATATATACAAAGACTCTTCTAATCATAATTGTTACTTGTTATTCAAACGGGATCTGAAAATCCAGTGAGGCCTCCAGATTGAAATGAGAATGGGAAAGTGGAGAATTGCAAGGGAAAATTCAATGAGAACAGAACCTTACTCAGGGTCGAAGGAAGAAAGTTCCCAATGCCAAGCTGATCCAAGAACTTTGCTCAGTCTTTTTCTGAGTTTTAAGCTTCTCATTTTTTTTCAGTATTTCCTCCAACACTAACTTTCCTGTACTTTCTTTTCCTCTCAAACTATACTCTCTGCCTTCATGTATTTATAGACACTATTCATTTCATAGACCACACATTATTCCAGGTTATACTATACTCATACTTTTTGGTAAAGAGCATTGATAGATAACAATAAGACATAAACTACCATCAGCATATAATTTTTGTTCACCTTGATACCACAATAATCCATCAACTGTCTAATTAAAGAAGCCAGTGGCTCCAAAGTTAAATTAAGTATGACATTGTTAATGAGTTCCATAATGTATCTTTGATGAGTGGAAGAATAATCCTATTTCTGATAAACCTGGCAGACAGAAGAGAATTTTAATCCAATTATTGGGGCGGCGGGGGGGAGAGGAAATCCACATTCCATAAAAGTAAATTGCATTATATCAAAAATCTTCTCTGTAGCTGATAAAATAACTGCTGCCAAATCAAACCTATCTGATTGTGTATCTAAAATATAAATTGCTCTGATAATGACTGAGACTTGGCTCACTTCGATAAATCCAGATTGCACAGAGGGCAACCATTATTATTGAAGGTAAGAGAGTTTGCAGTCTTATGCCAAAGTAATTGTCCACATTTTACAGTCATCACTTAGCAAGAGGGAACAAAAGCTTACACAATTAGTCAGATCTACACTAGCCTTCAGAATCACAGTTATCAAATGTTTATTAAAAGAAGAAAGAACAGCTTTATTAGAAAAAAAATGTAACCCTCCAGCAACATGACAGTGAAAAAAATATATTTATATTATTATAAAGGAATAGAGCTTGTGGCTTAGTGGTTAACACATCTGCCTAAGATGTAATATAGCCCAGGTTCAAATCCCAGTAAGGGTATGGCTAGCTGATGAGAGCTAAATAGCTTGAAATAGATCTATACTAGTCTCCCTTTATTTATTTATCAGCACAAATGCAACATATTATTATAAATATATACATATTTATACATTAATGTATATTATTAGTTAATAGGAAAGCCCAAACCTTTTGGTCTGGAATCATTCCCTCTTTTTACTGATCAAAGTAATGATAATAATATTTGAAAACATATCTTTTTTCATATATTCATTGTTCCTCATAATCTTGTTTCAACTGTTTCATAAAGATGAGTCTTTAGTAGGGAGAAATTTAAATATTAGTTTGAAACATTACTGAATTTGGTTGTATAGGACAAAAAATATTTTAATTCCCCACTTAAACTAGTAACACTCAAGAAATTTAAATACAATCAATCTGGCAACATGTTTTAAGACAAATTAAGAAATGAGTGTATTCATTTAGGATGGCTTCACAACTCACCAAGTTAAATTCTAATAAATATCTATCCCGCAATGCTTTCCACAAGCAAGATTTCAGTTTATTTGAAATAGTTTTACAATTGATTAAATTATTCCAAACTTTATTAAAATTTGTAGTTACAAATACCTCCAAACTCCAAACTTAAAAGATCAGCAAAACTTCTACATAGGACATCTGAATGGCCTTACATAGTTAGCCATAATAATTAAGAAAACCAAATAGTAATATTAAAAACATCTCATTACTCATTTAAAAGTTAATTATTTTTTGTTCTCCAATTTATTAATTAATGTTACTGGATTATCAGCAGATTTTGTGTTTCTGTTGATGTAGTGGTAGATTGATAAATGATAGATAGGTAGATAGATAATATATAGATAGTCTGCCTCCCTTTCCCCTTGTCTGTCTGTCTGTCTGTCTGTCTATCATGGGATAACATAAATTATAAGAAAAGAACTTACAAAATTGAGTTAAATTCTGCCTTCCTTTATAATAGATAACATTTGAAAATACTATTAAAAATGACAGAAATATAAAAACTGTATTTAAACATTTATTCATAATGGACCAAGAGGAAAAATAAAAGCTGTGTGTGTGTGTGTGTGTGTGTGTGTGTGTGTGTGTGTGTGTGTGTGTGTGTGTTTGTGTAATACACACATGGACACACACACACAACCTTTAATTGTCCTCCACGTCTGTTCAGCTGGAGAAATTCCGGTCGACCCTGTTTGCCAATGTATTATTGAGATTGAAGCTAAAGTAGTCGTTTACTGATACGATGTCGTAGCAAACAATTTTGTGTACTATGCTTAGGTCACCCCATGGGCCATGTAGTTCCAGGTTGTCCAAGCCCAAATTTTCAAGCCTGGTGGCATAAGGGATTCTATTGTGAGCAGAAGAGTGGAGTACTCTGAAATATCTCTGGACCCGCTCAATCATGTTAATGTCCGATATACAATGTGGATTCCAGGCAGACAAGTTGTATTCGAGAATTGGTCTGGCAAAGGTTTTGTAGTACAATGTTACCAGAGAAGACGCTTTGCAAAATTAGGTTAACAACTCTTAATGCCTTTTTGGCAATGCTGTAACAATGAGCTCTGGTGCTTAGATCATTTGAGATGAGTACTCAATGATTAATTACCTTTGAAGGCCCCCATAAGTGTTAAGAAATATTGGGATCAAATATGCCTTTCGATTCAGAAGACACTAAAAATCAATGTACAATTAAAATCAGAGGTTTTTCTTTTAGGTATTATGGATCCAAGGATTGAAAGGAAAGATGGGTTTTTGTTGTTACATATAATAACAGCAGCAAGACTTTTACAAGCACAGAATTGGAAAGATCATCAAACTCCTACAATGGAAAAGTGAATTGTGAAATTAATGGAGATAGCTGAGGTCTTCTGAATCGAAAGGCCAAATTGATCATTTTGATGAAAAACAAAAAAATTGTCTTTGTTTCCATTTTTGGACTTCTTGCTCAAAAAAAACAAGAAAATGAAACTGATTCTGAGATATGAAGGCTAGATCAGTTTTAATGATAGAAATATACTGTATCGTTTATGCCTTTTTTGTTTAAAAACAAAGGCTATTTTATTTTTATCCATACTAAAGAAAGTTGAAGGTTACTTCCATTCTATATTTTTTCATATTTTTTTCTATTAGTATACTTTTATTTTTTTTTCCTTTTCTAACTTTTGTTATCCTATATTTTATCAGCTTTTGAAATTCAATTGTTTTTTTTAAAGCCATTTGGTGATAATTTTCTTTCCCTCTGGAGAGTCTTAATGGAGCCAAGGATTAGCCAACTCTAGAGTGTGAAATAATATTAAGAACACCACTAGCAGGATTGAAGAACAAGAAATGTAAGACAATCTAGAGAAATAAATAGTAGGAGAGGACTGTTGGAAGACAAAATCTCTTAATGCTTTTGCTTTGCCCGAAGTGGATCTAGAGGTAGTGACAATTGGACAAGTCTCATCTGAAAATTAATTATTGCAATCAGCACTAATTGATTTTAGACAGCAATGGGGCAAGAGTTTGTAGCTGTGACAAAGGGTGTTAGCATTTCCTATTAAGAGCATCTTAGCCGCTTGCCAATTGCTTTCTCCTGCTTTATTGCAATTAGATTTGAAATGGAAAAAAAAAGACTTCCACTACAAATCGGCAAAATGATTTCTGTCTTCAGAAATCTCCAAATATACACATCACTTGCCTTCCTTCCTTCCTTCCTTCCTTCCTTCCTTCCTTCCTTCCTTCCTTCCTTCCTTCCTTCCTTCCTTCCTTCTTTCTCTTTCTTTCTTTCTTTCTTTCTTTCTTTCCCTTCCTTCCTTCCTTCCTTCCTCCCTCTCTCTCTCTCTCTGTCTTGAAATTATTTTGTCAAAAAAATAAACAAGAAGCTATCATACTGCAAAGCAAACCACCAGGTCCTACGATCATAATTTACAAGATGTTTTATAAATGGCATTTTGTGCCAGTGAGGTAGACAAAGATGTTTAAAGATATGTAAGTCAGCTAATTTTTTTTATATTCCCCCTCCCTTTTTTATTGTAAGCCGCCCTGAGTCTTCCGAGAGTGGGCGGCATACAAAACTAATTATTATTATTATTATTATTATTATTATTATTATTATTATTAATAATAATAATAATAATAATAATAATAATAATAATAATAATAATAATAATAATAATAATAATAATAATAATAATAATAATAAATGCTGGAAGTGCCACCAGATACCTGGATCATCTTATCATATGTGGTGGACATGTTCAAAGGCAAAAAAATATTGGACAGAAATACATATGTGGCTGGAAAAAATGATAAAGCAGCACATTGATTTAAGGCAAGAAATATTCTTGTTGGAGATTTTACCCAAACAAATACAGTAAGTGAAATGCATATCTAATTATTCATATATTAATTTGCACAATATATTAATTTGCACAAAATTGGAAAAGTGAAGGGATCCCCACAGATGAGAATGTGATCAGGAAAATATTAGAATGTGCAGAAATGAATAGACTAATGCTAGCAATTAAGGAAAAAGAACAAACTGAATATTGCATGACATGGGACTTATTTCATCAATGGTTAGATAATAAAAATGAAAGTTAGAAACAGGGAAACAAAAGAAAAAGATTAGTGAAATAAAGAAGATATGTTATGAGAGAGAAGCAAATATTACGATTATTATGTTTAATATTATTATTTTGATATAAAATTAATCTTAATGTTTGTATATATACATATATACATACATACACACATATAGATAGATAGATAGATAGATAGATAGATAGATAGATAGATAGATAGATAGGGAGGGAGGGAGGGAGGGAGGGAGAGAGAGAGAGAGGGGGGGGGAGCCTGGGGACAACCCCAGGATAGTAAAAAGCATATGGAGGATGTGGGAATGCAACGCACATTCCAAAACTAATGGTTCATATTAATAGTGAAGTCCAATTAATAGATGGGCCAATTCACCATCTTGTTCCTAGCAAAGTAAGATTTAGCAATTGGGCTGGTTAGTTTACCCTGAATTGACATCTCTGCCGAGACAAAGGCAATAGAATAGTGTGTTATCAAGAGCCCTGAGTTATATCTACAGGTTTAAAAATACTATATGTTTAAAATATACTTTTTACAGCTTTTGTACATATGAACATGATACTTCCCATACTATATTGCTACATTTTTTGCAAAATATATTTGACTTTGTCTTCAATCAAAGGGAATGGCTTAACAAAATTGCATTATACCTAAGGGGGGGAAATCTAAAATGAAAAATCTCCCTAAAACATTCTTCATAATGGTGCAATAATACTTTGAAAGAGTCAGAATCGCTATAGATTGTTTATGAGCAGATCATCTTTTCTTTCCCCCCGTGATGGATTTAAACAAGAAAATATGATACCAAGCCTGTGGGTCTGGTCGCTTGAAAACCTAATCACAGCTTGGCAGAGCAGTTGAATTTCCCAGAAGAATATCATGTTGGTTATATTGTACTGCTTGAGATAGGGAGGAAAATGTCTCAGGTCTCTAAAACCAAGATGGTAGTCAATGCATATCAGAAGCTGTTGGCTACCATTTCTTTGGGTTATGGGATAGGATCACAACAAGATACAGAGAATAATACTTTAATAAATTCGATAATTTAAATCAGCTGTGTGATGATGATTAATTAAGAAACTAAGAAATTATTCGGAACCATTTCTAAATGTCTGTTCTGACACTGGAGCTGTACATTTTGATTTGAGCATAAGAACCAATAATGCAAAATACATAATGAGGTACAATTTGGTTGTGTTTTAACCTATTATGTTTCATTAATTACATTTTGCAATCATAAATGTTGCAAGAAAAGAAAAAAAATGGTGTAACCTATTCTAACTCCTCCTCCTTCCTCTCAATTCTCTCCTTGTATCAGCCAGGCTTAAAAATAGTTTCCATGGTGCCTAGACTTGAGGAAGAAGAACTATATTCTCAATGGGGATGCAAAGCTTTATTGTAGTCAAGAGGGGGAATGAGAAAATTGTGGACTCGAGTGAATGAATGAGAATGGGAACTATTGAGAGAAAAAGGGATGAAGGAAGCAAAAAATATGTGTGGGAGAAGGAAACAGAATGCATGGCAGAGTTTTGCCTATGCCCATTTGTGCCTCTGTCCCAATCTGGTGGTCTTTGACATTTAATGTTTCCTATGAAAGAATGACACTTTTGAACTGAAGAAAATGTTCTTCATTCTTTATATGGTGCATTTAAACATGCTTCACAAAGAACGTTTGTGAAAGCAAACATTCCCGGCATTGTAATGACTATTGGTTTTATATGGTAGATGGTCATGTAGGGCATGGAATTGTATAGCTTTACATTTGTTCCCAGTGTGGAAATGTTCTCAAGCAACCATCCATAGCTACTACTTTATGTCTAACAGGGTTAGAAATGGGCTTTTCCCCTTATTTTCAAGTAACTTATTCACAATGGAGAAGAAAATCTCTTTTTAATGGGGTGAAGCTACTCAAGTCCCAAGGGTACACATCTGTACCTAATGTTTCCTCCAAATTAGTAAACAATAGCAACAATAAAAGCTTGAAAAGTACTCTGCAAAGGAAGCACACGTTGAAGATCAACCACTTAAGAAATGAGATGTGACTTGAATCAGGCTTTCACTACTTTAGCAACATAGACTTATCTACTGCAGCACATAAGGCATGTGGGTGTATATTATTATTATGTGGTTAATTTTGGTGAGATTCACAGGATTTGGGGCTGGTTGGTAGCTCAACAGCTCGACTCCTAACCAAGGACCTAGGAACGGTTAAGGCAACGTCGGAGAATATAAGCTGTTCCAAGTAGGGTGGTTGTATAATAATTGTGTATGTATGTATGTATGTATGTATGTATGTATGTATGTATGTATGTGTTGATGATATGAGACTTATGTAAATTGCAAGTGAAGACTATTGTGAGGAGGCACAAAAGCTTGGTAATCAATTGACACACTGTAGGAAATTGGAAATTGACACACTGTAGGAAATTGGAAGATGGTTTTTATACTTTGTGTGTGTCTATGTTTGTTTATTTTACGATTGTTTAAAAATAAAAACTTAAAAAAAACCCAGAAAGTTAACAACAGGTTCTCCTGAAGTGATGCGAACTGGCTGAATCCCACCACTGGTTTCATCCATAATTGCGTAGTTTCAATGGCCAGGTTGCGATATTTTGTGATTTTTTTCCCCAGTTCTTTTTCTTCAACTCTGGTGTCTCCTGGTCCAGCGATATCAATAAACTGTATGTTTTGGTTTTCAACAACAGTGATATCTGCCATGTTGTGTTCCAAATGACAATCCGTCTGTATATTATTATTATCTCTTTTATTAATTAAACATGAAACTCAGTCAACTGGACGTTTAAAAATGCATCACAAATACCATTGACTGTTTTTGTTGTTGTTATTTATCTTTTATGCATTAGATCCTATAAAATTAGGAAATTAGGAATGTGCATGGACAGACAATTAAGTCTTATACATATTCATTTGTTTTAATCCACTATCAAGTATGTGCCAGAGAAACTAGCTGTTTGTGGGTTGGGAGGGACAGGGAAACCAAATTTCTCAATTGAGGAAAAGCACTGATGGAAGTAACTGAAGCCTAGCAAAAGGGCTGCTCCTCAGTCAATAGGAGTGCTGATTTACCACCAGCTTATCGAGTACTTAGAAAGTGAGGGCTAGGCAGCACAAGCAAATAAAATCTAATGACTTAAAAGCCAACCATCAACACATCCCAATCAACATCTAAAAAGCTGCTTACGATGGGCACTATAAATACCATACACAGAACAGCACACACTCTGCAAGAGAGAAGTTCCCTGAAGATGGGTTCCAGCATGGGCCTGAAAGCTCGAAAGACAAAACCTCTGACTCCAATGACCGACCCAGATTGGAAAGAGAAAAAAAAAAAGAACTTCCATTCATTTCTCAAGGGTAAGACTTCTTAGCATAGGTAGGATATGCAAGAATATCATAGCCATGGAAATCCCTTTGCAAAACATATCCTTGTACATTTTCTTTCATTAAACTAGAAAAAAGGAGAAGGAAGACAAATGAAAAAGATATTCAAGGAGTAAATGGAAGTTGCAACTATTCCTGCAGGGTGAGATTCCCTCGTGGTTTGCTAATTGATTAAAAATCTATATTTCAGAGTACAATTGGTTTCTGAAATGGAGGGATATAAACAGTAAGACCAATGCTGCTAAAATTGTACATAAATAGCCCAGCAATAGCAATGAGTTTAGATGGAGATTATGATTGCTGGCACCACCAACGAAATTTGGACGGCTGAGCCAAATAGGGAGAAATCCATTGAAATATCCCAGTCTATGGATTCTTTGAGTGATAAAATACCATTCTACATCTTCAGTACATTTTATCATTTACTCCAAGTTACAATCCTGGATAAAATAGCTGGTTCCAAGATGCCACTTCCTTTGGAAAAGAATGTTTTCTGCAAAAATTCTTCTACCTCTTTCTTTCTGGATCCATCCTTACAGCAAACAGCCAACATTTCATTCCAAGCTTCTCCTTCATATTCCATTTAAAGCAAAGATTGGTTTCAAGGGTCTCTACAGTCTTCCGTGAAGCATGCCACAGTTTAAGTTGCCCCCATTTTATGATTAATTCCGTCTCTCGGTTTATAGTCTGGTGTTTTAATGATTACACCTAATTGTTCTGAGCTAGGCTTCCCCAAAAATCACGAGGCAGAGTCCTGGTCCCAAAAAAACCCCTTTTATTAAACAAATGTGAATTCCTCTCATTCATATTCAGCCAAGGCCTGGCAAACAGTCTTTCAAAGGAATATTTATGACTACAGACCTTATCTATCTTGGAAAGCTGCCATGTCAATATTTTTCAAATGAGTTGCTGTGCAAGGAAAGACTTGGCACAGAGTCTCTCAGATTCATGGACAGATCTTCACACTCCTGAAATGAATCTAACTGAACAAATTGTTTCCTGCAAAAGTCCACTCCCCTTTCGCTCCTCTCTTATTTCTAATGGGAGGGGCCAATCACCTTCCACCTGTGACTTTACTCCCAAGTCTACCCTGATTTCTGAGCTGTTCTTGTCTTCTGGCAGCTGTGAGCATGCGCACACTGGGAACACACTCACTTCAGTAACATGATTAAGTGAATCTGATTTCTTCATAGACGTTGCTTGTT
Organism: Thamnophis sirtalis; assembly: GCF_051295495.1. NCBI lineage: Eukaryota > Metazoa > Chordata > Lepidosauria > Squamata > Natricidae > Thamnophis > Thamnophis sirtalis. The sequence goes on from NW_028261388.1 coordinate 85,173,090, forward strand.
AGAAGTTTGCAAAACTCCACAAACAGATTGTGTTACTGTCTTTCTGTTACTAAATCCCCACAAGTTATAAAAAGAAAAGTATATTCACTTTCAGTGAATTTCCCCTTAGCTACCAGGGAAACTTTGCCTTGGGAAAAAAAGATTTAGTTCCAATTACTATACTGTCAGGAGAAATTCAGCCTTAATTTAGCCCTTAGTTTAATCTTAATTTATAATCTGGAGCAATTAATAAGCCTGTGCTGCATGACAAATCAAAACTTGGCTGACATTTAGATACATTTGAAAGGCAAATTTTGAACCTTGTCTGTTACCTCATGAGAAAGCAGGAAAAACGCTTGGATTTTTGCCCTGTTTCAGCTTCAACGCATATAACAATAATTTACTATTTTAGGACTCTATATTTATAGCTGATTGGAAGAGGAATTGTCCTTCAAATTATCATTTTGAGCTTTAAATTCATTCTCTGAAGAAATGGACCAAATTAGATTTCAAAAGACACACACAGATCTTTCTGATAAATTCCAGTTAACCCCATTTTGTATAGAAATTCTGTAATATTATGAACTATACAGGTGTTATTCTATTGATCAACTTGCATTTAAAGTATTAATAATTAGGCAATTTATCTTTTTTTTTTCTCCATCCCCAGAAAATGGAAGAGAGTAAATGGGCATTTATTAACAGTCACAATCTGGCAACCTCTCAGCTGGACTTCAGAGGAAATGAAGTGTTTTCTTACTGGCAATCTGTCATGGCAGTTGCAGTTGTGTAAAGAGTGTGGGGATAGCTGGCCAGGAAATAGTAAGGATTGTGGATCTGTTGGATCTAAAGCCCTGCCCTTCATCACGAAATCTCTATCAGTCATCAAGATGAAGAAGATAGAGAATAGTATGGATCCAGCGAAGTGCTGCACTTTATTTAACATAATCTTTAAACAATCAATCAATTAAATACATCTATTCTCAAAACAAAGTCCAAAGTGATTGGTGTGAAGTTTAGAATGCCTCCAAATCAATAAAATGACCAGGTCTCTTCTGTGGCTTTTTTTTTTTAATGGATGTGAAGATCAGCTAGTTATCAGACACAAACATCAGCTATGGCTATGATTCAACACTATTTTATTCTTATAAGTCTTTAAAAAAAAAACCTACTGGGGAACATTGCTTAGCATAAAAGGCTAGATTGACATTCTTAGTTGTTGATATTGTTACTGTTATTGTTATATATTTTTTCTTTTCTTTCTTCCTCTCTATTTCAATTCAAAGCAACAAACATGCCTAATAATCCTGCGTCCTATTTTTCCTACAACAACAACCTGTGAAATAGATTGGATTGAGAGAGAGAGAGAGAGAGTCAGATTAGCCAGCCAGCTTTCACGCCTAAGAACTCAAAATCTCCTGGTTTCTAGGGTAGCTTCTTAACCACTACACCGATCTGGCTCCCAAAGTTGTTCTTTGTTAACTCTCATGCCATACAGGATGTTCAGCATGCCCTGTTGTACTATACTTTCTATTTGAAAGTGTGGGAAATGAAAGTGTGGGAAAGCCACTCATAAATAAATCCCTAGGGCAGTGGTTCCCAAACTTGGCAACTTTAAGACTTGTGGACTTCAACTCCCAGAATTCTCCAGCCAGCAGAGCAGAGCTGGCTGGAGAATTCTGGGAGTTGAAGTCCACAAGTCTTAAAGTTGCCAAGTTTGGGAACCACTGCCCTAGGGAGAGACAACCAATGGCATATGACCATTAAAACCGATTGTAAAAACTGTATGATGAGTAATATTGCCAAATGTTGCCAAAGGCAACAAATGCTGTCCAACAAAACTATATTTCTCTAATACCTTTAAAACTTCCTTCCTTCCTTCCTTCCTTTCTACCTCTTTAATTCACCAAATTAATTTTGTGATCTTTAATAAGGATTTGATGCACCTGCATAGATACCCACAAAGCACACAAACTTAAGCATGCAAACATGGTAGTTAAAGACCAAATATTGTAATAAGGATTTATCTACCAATCTCTGTTAGTATTAGATTGACAATAATCCCATTCATATCAATCAGAATAGAGCTGGAAGAGACCTTGGAGGTGTAACCCAACTCCCTGCTCAAGCATGGGATCCTATACCCGTGATGGCGAACCTGGCTGTTCCAACAGGCCTGGGGCTGTTGACCCCAAAATACGGTCCAGCCCGATTTAGAACGGAGTGCATGGTGTGTTGTATTTTAAATCTATCTTTTCTTTCTCTCTATTTTATTTTATTTTATTTATTTATTTCTGTACTGTAAGCCGCCCGGAGTCCTACGGGATTGGGCGGCATATAAATGTTATTAAACTTTCAAATTTGTTCAAGTCTGTCAAGATCTTTTTGGATCCTGAGCTTGTCTTCTGGGGCATGGGTAATCCCAGCTTAGTGTCATCTACAGATATAATGACTTCCCTTTCCATTCCCTCATTTAAGTCATTTATGAAGATATTGAAGAATATTGAGTCTAAGATGGAACCTTTTGGTACCCTACTGCTTACTTCCCTCCGTGTAGATGTACGATTAAGGACTATTCGTTCGGTACAGTTTGTGAGCCAGTTACGTCGTGTGGTGATGCTGTCTATTCCACATTTTTCTAGTTATGTATTCTATTTTTTATCCATTTTATTTATTTTCTAGTTATATGAAATGATGAAGAAAGAATAAAAATGAGAGCACTGCTCTTTCCCTGCCTTCAAGAATTCCCTTCTTCTCAGTCAAGTAGCAAATATTTCTTGTTTTGCTAATCCTTTTTATATGCTCTCAATCTAGGAAGGAAGACTTGCTAGACTTCTAATGGTTGTATCATTGGAAGGAGATCATGTACCAGCCATATTGGTTACTCGATCCTCCAGGTTAAATTTCTGACTTGATCACTTTGCCATTTTAATGTACTTTGTGTTGTCTCTTGTCAAAAGATTTTCAGTAAGTTTTATATTTCCCACTCAGATTGTGCTGTGGTTTGTGGGCATTTACTCATTTATTATTCTGTAAAATCACGAACTTCATAATAACTTTGTCATAAAGAGATTATGGTATACAGTATCTATTCAACTTCCTTGTTCCTCATTGGTTCCTTTTGCTTTTCAACTAGCTGGTCCATGAACCTGGTATTTATCTTAATAGGGCTGACATACTTTTTCGTAGACTTTCTCTATTGTCTTTTTCTTTCTATATTTTAAGCGTTTCCCTAGCCTCATTCTGACCTTGTTACAGAGTACTTCAAACTTTTCACTCATTCTTCCAATCATTCAGCAAAAATATTTGCATAGAGCTTATTGTTATAGTTAGTGTACTATTAATTTTGAAAAATGTGTTAGCCTTGGCCAACTTCATTCATTATAATAGTTTCCCATTATTTATTGGAAGTGGAATATTGAAAGGAGCTAGGGGGGGGGGGAATTAAAGCAAACACACTACCTTCTTCACTTCAGAAAATGCCTGACAGACTTTTCTTTGTCAGTGGATTCCAATTTTGAAGGCATTACTGCTCTGCTGGATATTTTTCTCCAGCAAATACTCTCCAGATATAGAGAAAAAACAATCAATTTATGATACATATCCATCTTAAAGCATTGAATTCACAACTACTGTACCAATGCTGAAGAATGTAATCATTAAGTGCAGAGTACGCAGAAATGCACTTTGAGATCTAGAGAAATAGCCAGTTGGCACTCTAGTTTCTTTGGTTCTTTCTGCCCAATAAATTAGCTATATAAAGGCAATCAATCAATTGCCTTGGAAATTTTCCACAAATTAAAGAATTACTTCTTTTCCAAGGACCTATTCACACATAAAATTATATATTGGAATGAAATATACCACTTCCCCTGATACAAATCGCTAAAGCCAGTCTTTGATTCTGTAGAGCGGATTTTTTTTTTGAGAAACAAAACACAGGAAACCTTGGTTTTCTTGAGTTTCTAAATTTATTGTGCTCTTCATTTACAATGAAACAGTGACATAAAAGGTGAAGGGACTTTTTATTATAGTTAGATCAGATTTAACTATGAACAGGTACAGAAAGAAATGTAACATCTTATAAGAACATATGACTAGTCTCTGAAATGGAGTTAAATTCAACTTTTGGTAAATACAACTTCCTCACTCTGAAGCTATCTTTTCTCAGTTCCTTTCCTGCTAGTATAGTGTTTTAGGCATGACTGGTGGTGATTGTGTTCTTACTTTATTTATTGATTTTACAATCACATCACATACTGTGGTTGTGACTTTCTTTGACAGAGAAATAGATACACAGACAGGTAGACAGATTTAAAATGGAACATGCTGAAAATTATATGTTATTAGCAATTCAGAATTAGTCCTGCCAGAATGTGAAATGTCAAGAGGTCTGCTTTGTATGCTACATAAACACTTACATAGTTGTGAATGTGCACTTATTTATATACAGTAGCTTATAAGCTTTCGTAAGGGTAAATTGTGTTTCATGGCTAAAACTATTTGCCACGTCTTTGTGCTTTTTGTCATGCATTTCGAGAATAGTTTTTAGTTAGATATTACAAGAGCTAGTAGTGATTAAGGTATCAGTCTAGAAACTAGAAGAGTGTAACTTCTGGTCCTGTCTTAAGCACAAAGCCAGTTGGGTAAGCCAGTTCCTTTCTCGCAGTCCTTGGAAGAAAGCAATGACACACCACTTCTGAATATGTGTGTGTGTGTGTGTGTGTGTGTGTGTGTGTGTGTGTGTTATATTTGTGCTGATAAATAAATAAAGGGAGACTAGTATAGATCTATTTCAAGCTATTTAGCTCTCATCAGCTAGCCATACCCTTACTGGGATTCGAACTTGTGCTATATTACGTCTTAGGCAGACATCTTAGCCATTAAGCCACAGGTCCTCCTCCTTATCAGCTGAAGCCAGGGAGGAAGGTATATATTTAGTGTCACAACCCCTGGTATGCCCCAATTATGGGAGGAAGCTAACTGCCTCCATTATCTGTCAATCGGCTCGTCACAAGAGTCCATCACGACAGAAACCCAATATTTTTATTTATTTATCAGCACAAATATAACACAAAATAACAAAGGCAACAGTAAAAATATTGGGTTTCTGTCGTGATGGACTCTTGTGAAGAGCCGATTGACAGATAATGGAGGCAGTTAGCTTCCTCCCATAATTGGGGCATACCAGGGGTTGGGACATTATATATATATATAAAGTCACAACCCCTGGTATGCCCAAATATGGGAGGAAGGTCATACTTCCACTCTCTGTCTTCGGCTCGTCACAAGAGACCATCGAGACAGAAACCCAATATTTTTTACTGTTGCCTTTTTGTTACATTTGTTATATTTATGCTGATAAATAAATAAAGGGAGACTAGTATAGATCTATTTCAAGCTATTTAGCTCTCATCAGCTAGCCACACCCTTGTTGGGAATCGAACCTGTGCTCTATTGCCTCTTAGGCAGATGTGTTAACCATTGAGCTACAGAGCTCGACTCCTTATCAGCCAGCCAGGGTGAGAGGTATATATTTAAAGTCACAACCCCTGGTAAGCCCCAATTATGGGAGGAAGCTAACTGCTTCCATCATCTGTCAATTGGCTCGTCAGAAGAGTCCATCACGACAGAAACCCAATATTTTTACTGTTGCCTTTGTTATATTTGTGTTTTATTTGTGCTTTATCCCTTTATTTATTTATCAGCACAAATAAAACACACACACACACACACACACACACACACACACACACACACACACACACACACACACACACACACACACACACACACACACATATATATATATATATATATATATATATATATATATATATATATATATATATATATTTCTTTTACAACCCCCAATATGCCCAAATATGGGAGGAAGTTTACTGCTTCCATTCTCTGTCCTTCGGCTCGTCACAAGAGACCATCCAGGCAGAAACCCAATATTTTTACTGTTGCACTTTTGTTACATTTTTGTTGTATTTGTGCTGATAAATAAATAAAGGGAACCCTAGTATAGATCTATTTCAAGCTATTTAGCTCTCATCAGCTAGCCATACCCTTACTGGGATTTGAACCTGGGCTACATATATATATGTAGCCCAGGTTCAAATCCCATATATATATCAAGAAAACTGCAGGATTTGTCCAAGCAGCCTCTGAGAATCAGACCTGATTGGATGGAAGATACAGAAATATTCCCACGGGTAATGAAAATTGGAAATTTAATTTAATAGGAAAATTGGCTCATGTATGAATTGGTATAAGAAGGGAGACTTTAAAACCTCAAACAGAATTCTAGAAAAAGACTGAAATGATGGTTTGGAAAATAGCAGGCAGCTGAAATGGAATAGATAGGAAAGAAACACCCTTTAGAAAGTGCCCTGCTCGTTTCAGAGGGAGAGAAAGGTTGGTTTATAATCCAAAGATGATGGGCGGTGTATATACTCCTGAAGTTAGTTCCAGAGCTGCTGCTCAGCATGGTGCCCACCTGAACTGCACCCTTACACCTGTCGCCATTACACCCGTATAATTTTTTCTTATCTTTTCTGTGTTCTTTCCATTAACCTTGATTTCTAATAATGAGGTCTGTTTGGTTAAGGCTAAACTTCTCTATTAAGGCTAAATTCCTTATGAAAGCCTAAATTCCTCTGTTTTGCAAATTCCAAATATTAGTACTGAATAAGCATGTGAAGGTGAAAAGCCATGCCAGCCTTAGGAATTAGGGGAGGAATTAATCTGAATTCTGCACTTTATTCATTAGGCACTATTTTGCATTCTAATACAGGAAGCTACATGATGAAGAGAGCCAAAACATTCTGAAAATGCACTAAAGCTATTAGCAGATATAATTCCAGTAAAATATTTTTTATGGAATCAACTATAATTTTCGATCTGCAACAAACACAACAACAAAGGAGCTTAATCAAAAGAAAACTTGCCAAATAGCCATATTCATTCTTAAAAATTTCTCCAAAGTGTATAACCATCCATCTCATAAAGCAAGCAAGTGTGGGCAGTTATATAATTGCTTATTTGTGTTTTGTTACTAAATATATTTCAATCTCAGTCAACAGGAATCACTTTAATCCAGGAACACAACTGCTGCTGACTTTATATGCTATATAAGACCAGAGTTGGCGCAGTGGTTAAATGCAGCACTGCAGGCTACTGTAGTTCTGCAGTTCGGCTGTTCAAATCTCACTGGCTCAAGGTTGACTCAGCCTTCCATCCTTCCGAGGTGGGTGAAATGAGGACCCAGACTGTGGGGGCGATATGCTGACTCTGTAAACTGCTTAGAGAGGGCTGAAAGCCCTATGAAGTGGTATATAAGTCTAACTGCTATTGCTATTGCTATTGCTATTGCTATTGCTATTCCAAAAGTAGAGAGGGGGGGGTTTAAAAGCTAAAATGGGCATCTGAAGCCCCTGGAAAGCTTAAGGCAACATTTTGCTTTGTAAATCCCATTCTCTCAAACAGTTAAAATAATAATAATCTTGGCTCATTTACAAAACACTCCTGTCCTAATCATTCCTCCAGCTTTTGTGTATAGCAGTACACCTAAAAATTAGGAGAAATGGCCTGACAGAGAAATGCCCTGGCAATTAATGAGTGGGATGAGTTGCTTTCAGAAGTTGTGGGTGCGCCAACACTAGATTTTTAAGAACTGATTGAACAATCATTTGTCTGAAACGGTGTAGGGCTTCTTGCTTGAGCAGGGATTGGGCTAGAAGACCTCCAAGGTCCCTTCCAATTCTCTTATTCTGCTATTCAAGACTTTCAGATTGACTCTCCTGCAATAATGACAGAGTTCAAAGCTAGACATAGCCAGACTATGGGAACACACTACATGATTGCAGCCTCCAAGTCAACCGCCATTCTATATTTATGCCATTGCTATATTGTTGGAACCGATATATCTTTCTTCCAAAATTCAAATTCTTTTTTTTTCTGTCATCATCAAAAGCCTTTGAAATTTTCTGAGAGCAATAAAGAGGGTGAAAAATTGGACAGGATTCCCAGAGGCAAGAAGAGAAAACCTCGTTGTTTCTGTGAGACAAACTACTAAACACGCTGTACTATGCTACAGCCTATTTGTGTTTGACAACTTTACTCCAGGGAAAAACAGAAAGAGTTGCATTTCCCAGTAATCACACTTGCCAAACCTACCTCAGATCCATCCAGCGAGATGTTTGATAGTGAGAATAATATGAGCCCTGTTCTGAGAGGAGAGATATAGTCCCATCTTGATGAGAAAAGGGTATTTTACTACGTTACAATTGTAGACTTCTATGTTCTGAGAAACTGAAGCTGAAAGAATGCGAGAAGGCTCTTTGTTAGATGAAGGTAACTGGGTCAATCTGCTTAAATTGGTTCTGGAACCACTGCATTCTGCAACTTCTACTCTTCCTACAGTGTTTCATAAAAAATTACTCTACTAATTAGGTCTACAGAGCCGAGGTGGCGCAGTGGTTAAATGCAGCACTGCAGGCTACTACAGCTGACTGCAGTTCTGCAGTTCGGCTGTTCAAATCTCACCGGCTCAGGGTTGACTCAGCCTTCCATCCTTCCGAGGTGGGTGAAATGAGGACCCGGATTGTTGGGGGCGATATGCTGACTCTGTAAACCGCTTAGAGAGGGCTGAAAGCCCTATGAAGCGGTATATAAGTCTAACTGCTAATGCTATTGTTATTGCTATTGCTATTGCTATTGCTACTAGTTGAATCGCTCTGTCAAAGAATGAAATAAGACTGGTTTGACAGATCATGCCAAACCAATTTTATCACATTCTTTGATAGAATGACTAAATTATGGACCAACAAAATGCTATGGACATAGTATACTTAGACTTCACCAAGGCATTTGACAAAGAAGACCACAACCTATGTCTTGGTAAACTAGAAAAATGTGGGATAGACAGTATCACCACCTGATGGTTTTGTAACTGGCTGGCAAACAATACTCAATGAGTAAAATGAGCCCTTAATGGTATTCATCTACATGGAGAGAAGTAAGCAGTGGCCTACCACTACTACAAGATTTCATTTTAGGTCCAGTATTCTTCAATATTTTCATTAAAAAAATTAGATGAGGTAATACAAGGGGAACTAATGCAATTTTCAGATGACACTAAGCTGGCAGGAATAGCCATCATCCCAAAAGATCTTGACAGACTTGAACAGTTGGCCCTATCCAACAACATGAAATTTAATGTGGAGAAAAGCAAGGTTTAACATTTAGGCATGAAAAACCAAAAGTACAAGTACAAATGAGGTGAAACCTGGCTCAAAACCAGCAACTGTGAGAGGAACCTTGGAGTCCTAGTGGATGGTCGCTTAAACATGAGTCATTGGTGTGCAGCAGCAGCCGAAAAAGCTAATACAAGTGTTGGTTGTATAAAGGAGAGGCATAAAAGCAAAATCATGTGAAATATTAGTACCGCTTTATGAATCCTTAGTAAGGCCACATCTGGAATACTGCAACCAGTTTTGGTCATCACATTATTAAAAACAATATTGAGACTTGGGGAAAAAATGCAAAGAAGAACAACTAAGCTTATTAAGGACCTTGAGTCAAAAATATATGAAGAACAGTTATGGGAATTGGGTATGGCCAATCTAGAGAAAAAGGGGAGCCTGGGGAGGGCGAAAAAAGCATGCAAAAAATGGGGGAAGTGCCTATAGTGCACACTTGCACACTGGGGGGGTCACACATTGTATTATGGGTGCAGCACGCCTGCACACAACCCCCCTGCACTCCCCCCAATTATGGCACTTGAGTCAAAAAAGGTTCGCCATCACTGAACTAAGAGGAAAATAAGAGAATGATTATATTGCTAAGCAAGTCCTGCTTGTGCTTTATTGGCCACAATTGCCAAGGTCAACCTAGTTCGAAGAGTCACAAGCTTAACTTCAACACTGCTATTCTTGATATCTTGCACAATTTTTAGAGGATAAATTGACATAATCCATCCCATTCTGACTATAGTAATCATTCCAATTCTGATATTTTTTTTGTTCTTTTCATTGCGTGTTGGCCAGCCAATGTCTGAATGTGAACTTAGGAAAGGCTGGTATACTTCTTTCAACCCCATCCTGACCACATCTAAAAAATAATTAAGATGTGCTCCAGGTTTCAGATAACATGTTTAGGAGACGAACACAATGACAAATATTTCTTTCTGCCCAAGTGTTTATTCCTCTCAGCAGAATCTCCAATTTGCTGATCTGCTTTACAAGGGTTTGTATATGCAGCTACACCAGCTCTGTGTTTAATGACACTTGTATAATTAGAGACATATGGAATCTTAATGAAGAGTGGGCACTAATTGTCTGAAGTATGCGCTTTCTCCAATCAAGAAAGTGTAAAGTGTGTAGTTGCAGTCGTTCTGGTTGTTGATCTTATGAATCATCTCCAATTGTAAAACTGGACTTTAAAAGAACTTCATTAGTTTGAGGAAGAAATAGTCCATCTTTATGTGCTGACTGGTTAGTCATCTCTATAGCGTTAAGACTATTTCAGGATATATAAATGCAACACAAATATTAGCTGGAAAATAACCTAGGCTGATACTTCTGTTAGTAGACCAACTATCCTGCCTCTAAGTTTTCTTTCAGCCAACGGACTTTGTTCATACAAAGAGAACTTTAAGGCAGCTTGAAAATCCGTGGCTGTAATAACAACAATAGAACTTGCTCAAAAATCATTTGTGGTACACATTGCTGGTATAGTCTTTTTATCAGCTTTTTTTTCTTCACTAATTGGGTTTCTGTTAATTGTGTACCAAGTTATTGTCGATCTCTTAGCAACTGTGTACAGGTAATGATGGTACCCCAATACTCATAATTAATTGATTCCAGGAGATGTGGTGAATATCAAACCAGTGAGTACCAAATAAATTTTCCCCATAAGGAATAATTTACTGAGTCACAAAGCATTTGACGCTGACAAGTTCTAACTATGCATTGAGTGTCAAACAAACAATTAAGACTGGGACAAAATGTTCACTTCAAAATGCATTGAGTACCAAATTTAATGCATTTCAAAGCAGTTGAGTGCCAAGGTACCACTGTAGATTATTTCTTCCTAACCTGGTCTTTGAGGTCTTGTCATATAATGCCATTATAAATGTCTTCTGTCTGTCACCATAATTTGGATGGTTTCACTCAATTTATATAACCTGCTTCCTGAGACTTTTTGGAATATTCACACATACCATTCTTAATTGAACTGTTGTGGCTTCCAAATATAATAAATTAGGCATAACCTCTGTCACCAGTACAGTGCTATGACACTGTGATATATAAGTATGTAAGTATAAGTATAATCTTTATTGTCATTGTACTTAAATACAACGAAATTGGTTTTAACCTCGCTGGTGCAAAATTATAACAGAAACGAAAAAAGAAAGAAAAAGAAAAAGAAACTAGTGTGTGCATGGAGTGATTGTGGTGGTATTTAAAAGTCTCACAGCTCAAGGATAGAAACTATCTTTAAACCTGTTTGTTCGGCTGGCTATACTTTGATGTCTTCTGCCTGATGGTAGAAGTGCAGAGAGACACTGACCAGGGTGTGAATCATCCCTGAGTATCTTCCTTACTCTGCTAAAGCAGCGAGATCTGGCGATGTCATCTAGTGGTGTCAGAGGGCAACCAATGGTTTCTTGTGCCAAATTGATCACTGTTTGTAGTGCCTTCCTGTCCACAGCTGTTAAACCAGCATACCATACTGTAATGCAATATGTGAGGACACTTTCTATGGTAGACCGATAGAAAGAGGTCATCAGCCGTTGTTCCACCTGATTTTTTCGCAGGACTCTAAGGAAATGAAGTCTCTGTTGGGCCTTTCCAATCACCAGAGACGTGTTGTTTTTCCAGGTGAGATCTTGACTAATAAGCACTCCCAAGAATTTAAAAGAGGAAACCCTCTCCACACAGCCACCCCTCAATATACAGTGGGGCAGGTTCCTCTCTGTGCTTCTGGAAATCTAGCACCATCTCCTTTGTCTTACTAGTATTTAGATGTAAGTTGTTTCTTGATCACCATGCGGAGACCTTCTGGACTTCTTCCCTGTATGCTGATTCGTCCCCTCCAGTTATGAGACCCAACGCTGTTGTGTCATCTGCAAACTTTATTATGATATTGGATGGATCAGAGGATATGCAGTCACATGTATACAGCGAGTACAGGTGAACACATAGCTGAACACATAGGTCTGAGGGGAGCCTGTGCTGAGCTTCAGCATGGAAGTTGTAAAGGATCCAACCCTTACTGATTGTGGATGATCCATCAGGAAGTCTTTGATTCATTCACAAGTGAAGGGAGGGAAATTCAGGTCAGTCAACTTTTCAGTGAGAATTCCTGGTAAGATAGCAATAGCAATAGCAATAGCAATAGTAATAGCAGTTAGACTTATATACTGCTTCATAGGGCTTTCAGCCCTCTCTAAGCAGTTTACAGAGTCAGCAGATCGCCCCCACAGTCTGGGTCCTCATTTTACCCACCTCGGGAGGATGGAAGGCTGAGTCAACCCTGAGCCGGTGTGATTTGAACCGCTGAACTGCAGATAGCAGTCAGCTGAAGTGGCCTGCAATACTGCACTCTAACCACTGCGCCACCTCAGCTCCTGGTGTTAAGATGGTGTTAAAGGCTGAGCTATAGTCGATAAAAAGCATTCTGATATAATTCCCAGATTTCTCAAGGTGGCTCAGTGCAATATGTATTTTTGGAAAATTCTATTTTGATCCTTTCTGTCATGATAAATTGATATGAGACATTAAAACTGAAAAGAAAAGAAAAATAGATATATCAAAGTTTTGGAAGGATGTTGGCATTTTTTTTTAACTTTAGAACAATTATTGAATTATAATCATGAGTTTTAAATTACTTTCTATAGTTTAAAAGATAAGTATAATATGCACCATTTATAACTACAGCATCTATTGGTGTGTCAGTTTGGGCCTGCAGATGTCAGATTCACAGAGGTTTAGCTTATTAGAAGTGAGTACCAAATTTTATTAGATTTAAAGTCACAGGATTAATCTTTTTAAATACGCACCTTTTTATGTGTCTTTCTAAATGGAATAAGGCATCCGAGTTAAATTTTGTCCACGTAATGGAAAATTGTCTTAAATCAAGTGTTAAAAATTCAGCTGATCTTTGATCCTGCTTTATTCAACATAAATATGGTAATATTTCAGATTTACTGGACTTCACTATTCATTTCATTGTAAGTAACAGGCTTTTCCCAGACAATTAAGCTAGACGAAGCTTCAATTACCTGCATGGGTTCTAGAGGACAGAGTTCAACCTGAATCCAGTCCAAGCAACTTTATCCAACGAAGTACTGTATCACTAGTATAAAACACAGGGCCTTGTTCTCTGAAAACAACCCAGTCCTCACTTCCAACCATACTTTCTTATACCCATCATCCAGTGGTGGGTTTCAAAAAAATTTGGAACCTCTTCTGTAGGTGTGGCCTGCTTTCCGAGTCCACTGGTGGAAGCTCTTCTAACCGGTTCGGTAGATTTGACGAACCGGTTCTACCGAATAGGTGCAAACTCGTAGGAACCCACCTCTGCCATCATCACAGAAATGTTCTGGCCTATCCTTGCCTTCCCCATTCCATCCTCCCTGGCCCCATTCATGCCAGTCTCTGGACTAGGAAGTCAAAATAACATCTCTGAATACAAAACCACACATCCAGGATGCTGGGATGGTTCTGTTTTCACCTTTAGAATCTTCTGAATGTAAGTTTAGTTCTGAAGTAAAACATTCACCTGATATCATCAAATGGCTTGGGTACCATCTCTGCCTTCCAACTCAAGGGCAAATTATGGCATTGTTTTCTCCTAGGTTCAACCCCAGGGAAAGATCCAACAGTACTCAAATACAGTACTCCATTCAAGCAAAACTATTGCTATAAAAAAAAAGTCCATAAACATCCAGAGCTCATCTTGCAGATATAGAAGATTTACAAAGAAAAGTCACAGGTGTAACACAAAATCTCCTTTTACAAAATTTGGGACCAAAGGAAGGTAACACACTCCAGTAGAAAACAATTTATGGAGTTCAGGGTTGAACTATGAAGCCCTTGGTGGTCTCCAAACTTGTTTATTTGTAGATGTTTCATTACCCCCCACCTAGACAACATCATCAATGCTCCTTGTGGTTTTTTCAATTTCACTTTGCCACTAGGCTTCTGCCATTGGAGCTCCACCATTACCAGAAACAAGCAGTGATGTCTGTCTGATTTTCTATGTCTGCCATTAGGACTCTGCAGCACCAGGGCCCATCAAACTGTGCTGTGTATCATCTTCAATGCCTGTTCACATTGTCACACCCTGTTACTACCCAAAAATGTGGCATTCCAACTGTTCAGCTGCTAGTGAATTCCCATGAGCAAGCAGCGAAGTTGGAAGCAGCCTAAAGGCCCAACAAAGTATCTTTTATTTCTTTATTTAAAAGATTTGCATCTTAAATAATTATGAGCGGCTCACATCAGATATGGAACAAGTTGTCCTCATAAACACCTCTCTATCCTTTCATCTGGTCTGAGAAAAGCCGGATTCCTATACTTTCTGGTAGAAACCCTTTGAAGGTCAGTAATAATTCAGAGCCATTTTCAACACTGGGGAAAAGAGGGTTGTTATTCTTCCTGCAACCTCATTCACCCAAAATAAGGGGAGGGGAGAACCTTCAAGTCTGGAAAAATACATTATGTTCTGGAGGTCACAAATGGCCGTGAAATTTATTAAAACCTTTTTTTAATAAAATTCAATACGCTCATATACATTCATGAGATGCTCTTATTTGATTTCTTGCCCTTTCTTTCCTTTTCTCTCTCCTGGAGGTCTGTCTGTTCTTCCAGCTGTGGCTCCTCTTGAACAGAATGTCATGATAGTTAATGACCATAGTTGGAGTGGTTATTAAATATAAGGCAGCTTCCTTCAAATATAAAAATCTCACCAAAGGACAATAAAATGGAACATAAACATCGGAAAAACAAATGTAAGCAGCCAATAAAAGATATGGCCTTTAGTTATGAAGAATCAGATTTATAATGTGGGGCTTTTCATAAATCTTGCTTTCTCCTTAGAATGCCTTTTATAAATGTTGTTGCTTCGCCAAGCGCCTTCTCTGGAAAGAGATAATTTGGCTTAGGTCATTCAGAACCTACTAAATTCTCAATTGCAATGCAGGAATGGGGGAAACTGTTGGGACAGAAGCCCACATTGGTCAGTGGCTGCATGATGAACAAGCCTCCCCTTGGGCAGGAATTGATGGAGAGGAGCAGACTCTGGATCGGTGCTGACAAGATCCAGTGGCTGTTTATTCGTCTTGCTGGTTCTAGGGTTATTCCATTATTAATCTTCCACAAAGTTGCAATTCCTCATTCAAAGTTTTTGTTCAGTCTACAGTTTGTTTTGGACTCACAGCTCCTCTTGAAAAACAGGTAGCAGGTTTGGTCAAAAGATTAATCTAATGTGCCAGTTGTGTCCATTCCTAGAGCTGGAAGCCATTCACACAGTCAAGCACTTGGATTAGTATAATGCACTTTAGAAAGCCATTTGAAATAATTAAGAAACTATATAGCTACCTGTTGTGACTCAGCAGAAACCTGTGAGTTGTTTCGGGATGCAGGATAATGAGCAGCTGTTGCTCGTTAGGGTCTTCTCCTGCAGATAAAGGACTGATGCTGCCACGCCTTAGTTGCAGAAGTCAACGTTCCTTCGTCGTTCGTTCCTTCGTTAGTTCCGTTCCGTTCCTGTTCTAGTTCGTGTTCATGATTCAAAGAAGCACTTGGATAAGTGATTTGCTTTATATAAACCTGGTTTGCTGTAAGAGTTTGTTTTTGCCTTTGCTGTTTAACTTTTTGCCAGAGAATTTATCTATGTTTATTTTGGGCTCGCAGCCAGCAAAAGCCAGGACTGATAAAGACATTCCTTTGCAAGCTGTATGTGGCTGTCGTTTCTGAACGAGCAAGGAGGGTGGGTCAGAACAGCTACCTACTAAGAACTAGGTTAGAAGAAGAAGTGGTTAAAGAGACAATAGTAATCCGGGCAAGGAATTTTGGTTATACAATTGAGTTAGAAAAGTGGCAGCAACTATCGGAAAGGAACTATAAATTAACCATGTCAACAGCTTACAAGGAAAACTTACATAAAATGTTTTATAGATGGCACATGTCACCAGAAAAAAATAACAAAGATGTTTAAAGACAAATCAGCGAAATGTTGGAAGTGTCAACAAGCAATAGGTTCCTATTACCATATGTGGTGGACGTGTAGAAGCAAGGAAATATTGGACTAAGATAAGAGTATGGTTAAAGAAAATGTTACAACAAGAAATAGAATTTAGACCAGAGATATTTTTACTAGGTATTACCCCAGAAAAATTTAAGAAAGAGGATACCTAGGTGGCGCAGTGGTTAAATGCAGCACTGCAGGCTACTGCTAGATCAGCAGGTCAGCGGTTCAAATCTCACCGGCTCAGGGTTGACTCAGCCTTCCATCCTTCCGAGGTGGGTAAAATGAGGACCCAGATTGTTGGGGGCAATATGCTGACTCTCTGTAAACCGCTTAGAGAGGGCTGAAAGCCCTATGAAGCGGTATATAAGTCTACTGCTATTGCTATTGCTATTATTTGATTATACATGTAACTACAGCAGCAAGAATCATATTTGCCCAAAATTGAAAATTAAATAAGCTACCAACAAATGAAGAGATAGTAAAAAAAAGATATTAAACTGTGCAGAGATGACAATGAAAATAATGAAGCCTCCGGAGCGCAAACAACTGGCCCTACAGGCAAACTGGAAGTTCAGCAACAGACTTCCGGTTTGCTTGGAGGGTCATTTTGACTGCTCCAAAGGCTTCAGGGAAGCCTCCTGAAGGTCCCTGAAGCCTCCGGAAGGCATCTGGGGGAGGGTGGGGGAGGCTGTTTTCACCCTCCCCAGGCTCCTATAAAGCTTCTGGAGCCTGGGGGCGGCGAAAAAAGCATGCAAAAAAATGGGTGGAGCGCCTGTAGTGCGTGCATGCACACTGGGGGGGTTCATGCATTGCATTATGGGTGCGGCACGCCTGCACACAACCCCCCCTGAACTCTCCCCACTTGTGGCATGTGAGCCAAAAGAAGTTCACCATCGCTGCTCCAGGCAATTGCAAGATATGTCAATTAAGCAGTAGTAATATGAAAAACTGTTTTCCTCTTTCATCCATTCAGCTTTTGTTTTTTAATTTATTTGTAAAAATGCAGTTATTTTGCAAAGTATTGGTTATATTCCTTTTTTTTCTTTTCAGTCAAATTTAAGCCTCATTTTTTTCTTTAAATATTTGAAAATGGCTGTGATTATTGTAGGGAGTTTTACTTATTTATTCTGGAGTCATTTAATCAAAAGAGTAAATAAAATTAGCATTCCTGTGCCTTGCCCAAAGGCATTATCTCATTTCCAAATGTAACACTGATGTGTGCAAATCAACATTCCAAACACAATTGACATTTGGGTGTGTTGCCCTTCATTTTTTATTAAATAACAATGAAACAAAATTAGCCTCATTTAGTTCATGTTCCGATTCACTCAAAATAAAAAGGGCCAATACCTAGTGAGCAGAGATTGTGCCTTCTTTTCTTCTTAAGACTTTTAATGCAGTGTTTAAAAAGAATCAATATTTTCAATTTAATTGACGCAGGACAAAGAACTCAATTAAAACAAACTGAGAGAAGTTAAAAGTAATTATCAAGCTGTTCAATAACCTCTGGACTTTTGTAAATGGACTGAAACAGAACAGTGAATAGTGAACAGGAATACTGTACCTATATTCAATGACATTATTTTCACTGGGGTCCATGCAACTAATCAGGCATTGTCACTATTCATGCCAACTCAAGAAACAACAAAAATGATTACACACACAAGCACTGTACTGTATACAGACGTCTCAATACAATTGCCATTTTCAAGTTTAACTTTTCTTGGAAAGATCATTTAGCATGAACTTAAGACTCAAACTAAAAAGAGTATCCTGGTAGTAGCTAATATGACACTTACTGTCATGGAGTTTATAAGGCATAGGCAAATAATCCAATTCCAAACCAATGTATGATTTCTGGAATCTATGAAATAATATATACTTAATGGTAGATATTTAAATCTGAAAAATTAAAAGCTCCTTCTCTGACAGTTGAAGCTTCCCAAGTAAAAATTGAGCTGAAAAAGTACTCCAGATAATTATCCGGGATAATGCACTATGATTCTAACAACCCATGTGTTTTCTTGCTCTTCCTTTCCAACCCTATATTTTCTTGACATCTGCTATGTGGGATTCACACTTTTAATTGGTTGAAGACTAACCTTACCAGTTCATTGGCTATTTTGTAAAGGAAGAAACACTTTTTCCATTGATCCAATGCTTAACATTAGCTCTATAGTATCTTTAAGACCTCCCTTTCATCCTGTCTATCAGAACATACTATCAATTCTTACTTTGTAAACAATATGTTTCTGGCTTGAATCCTTGCAGCATTTTTTCCCCTCAAGCTTCCTTCTCCCTTTTGTTATTATTATTTTTTAATAAGGAGTTCCAATGTTTAACTGATCTTTCATGAATTTGCTTCCTGGTTCTTTTGATTCCTTGAACTTTCACATTCTCTTTGAGTAATATATAGCAGCTGCAGTCCAAGAATAATGAATTTCTTCTGGTTACCCCTTGGAATAACTTAAGAGCTGGAGTTATCAGCTTCATCATGACAACAAGGTACGAATGTTGAAATCCATCTGTAGGAGGAACCTCCAAGACTTTTGTGTTGTCTAGCTATAAATAATATTGATCTGGACTTCTGTGGTCAGTTTTATACATGTGATATCTGCAGTAGGCAAAGTAGAATTAATTACAGGAAACTCATTTAAATTTCATTTATCCATTTATGTAACAAATGGATTTGAGAGTTGCTAGAACTTCCTCTTTTAAGACTGAAATGGTGGTGTGCCTTGTCTTGTGGAGTGAAGAAAGGGAAAAGATGAGAAGTTATGAGAAGCCAGGAGAGAATCAGCAATATATAAGAGGCTGCAGGAAATCAGTGTAGAAACATGAAGAGAGAAAATGGTAGTCGGGAAAGAGATTGACAAGGGAATGAGGGGGAAAAAGTTAGGATTAACAGTACCCTCCTTCTGAGGTCATTGGTGCTTGCTGCAGTAGGGAGAAGTATAGGTTGCAGAAAATGTGAATAAAAGAGGTTTATATTAAAGGTGTTCCAAAAAAGGAAATAGCTGCATTAGCTCATAAAGGTGTTGCAAGTGAAATCAGATGCAGAAAGCTTTTATCTTATTCTGGTGATTAAGACTTTGGGAAACAGTCATAGTTGTAGTCCATAATTATAGGTCTAAATTAGATGACCCTGCTGTATTTCATGTTTTCTCAAGTCATTATGTCTTCATTACTCACAGCTGCTTGATAACTGTTGGTGGGTTTAAGGAAATTCTTGGTTTAATTTTAAACACAGGTTTGGCCTCTTAGAAAAGGATTGCTTTATGTAACATTTTGAGGAAGTGTGGAGAACATAGAAGCTGCTATTGAAGCAAAGAGCCTTTGATAGAATGTTCAGCTAAATGGGGAAAGTGAGTAAATAGATCAAGAAATAAGATGTGTTTGTTTATTTAATTATTTTAATGTCTGAACCTGTTTCATAATCACAGAGACGGCAGCCTCCATTTATTTTCTCAAAAGTTCTATGGAGACATTTGAGAATGAACTGGAAAAAGAATGGATATTTTTTTGTTCCCAGGTTGTGAATCTTCTAGTGAAATGCAGTTCCTACAGCCAGGAGCCTTTGCTGTCTAATCCATTAGGAAGGGAACCCTCAGAAACAGAAAAGCTTTTTTTCTGCATAAATTATGTCTTAGGTTATGAGGGATGCCAGGAAGCATCAAATGGATTGAGAACACAATTAAGCAGCCATTTTCTATTTGTTAGGCCATTACACATCCAAATGCCATATTGTAATATGGTTCTATGGCTTCTTGATAAGCAGCTGTTGCTAGTGAATTATACCCTTTCTGGAAAAGTTTGAAATCCTGAAATTACATGGATGAAAACTATTGCTAGTTAATTAAGGAAATTAAATGCCTGCATTTGATAAAAATCAAAAATCAAGGCAACATGTATGGCTCACATTTTACATTTAAGAAGTAACTGTCATTGGCTCATTTGGTGTAAAAGTAGAATTTTCTACATTTTTTCCCCCTCAGTATGCACTTCTAAAAGCCATTTGTATTGTCTGTGAGTCCCTATTGTTACAAGCAAGAATTCTGTATCCGGTCAACTTCCAAGCCAATATAATTTCTACAAGTAGACAAAAGCAGGTCCATGAAATAGGTTCTTTGCAAGGTTTTTCTTCTCTACAAAAAAAAGGTAGAAGAAGGAAAAAAATACTTTTGTGTTAATGAAGTAGGTCCTCATATAGCCGATATATTTGAATTAGCAACATTTGGTTTCCATGTGACTGGGTGGGTGATGGTGGGGTAATAGAAGCTGTTCATTGTGCATTGTTTGCTGTGATTTCTATAAGGATTTGTGCAAAGATTATATTTTGCCCTTATTGCAAAGCCTCCTTGGAAGGATTCAAGAATATTATGCCAATCATCCTCTCCGAAATTCCAGTCATGCTTTCACCAATGCAGGAGCTAAATTTGTGCTGTTGCCAAGCAAAAAAAAAAAAGATAACAATTAGTACAAAAGTGACACATTTTACAACTAGGACCTCTTGCTTATTTTTATTTTATTCTTCTAGTTTTATTCTCTTTAGTATTGTTGATCCATAATTCTATTAATAAAATTTGCATTAAATTTGATTTGATTTTGGTGGCCAGAGCCAAGGTGGCGCAGTGGTTAGGGTGCAGTACTGCAGCCATTTCAGCTGACTGTTATCTGCAGTTCGGCGGTTCAAATCTGACCGGCTCAAGGTTGACTCAGCCTCCCATCCTTCCGAGGTGGGTGAAATGAGGACCCTGACTGTGGGGGCGATATGCTGACTCTGTAAACCGCTTAGAGAGGGCTGGAAGCCCTATGAAGCGGTATATAAGTCTAACTGCTATTGCTATTGCTATTGCTATTATTTCATGGTAGAGCAGTGTAGTAGAGGATTAAAATAATAGGGATAAGTGTTTAGGGCTGCCACATCTGGGCTGCAAACATTGGGGTTACCTCTAGATCAGGGGTGTCAAACTCACGTCATGGCAGTGCCATGTGACATCTATTGTGATTTTTCCCCCTTTGCGAAACTGGCTGTGGGCATTGCCAGCACGTGACACATCCGGCCCAGAAATTTGACAGTCCTGCTCTAGATGAAAGCAAAAAGGTACAGAAAACAAAGAGATACAGAAAAGTTTGCAGCCATCTAGGGATCAAAAAGTTTTCTGTGACAGAATTATGGTAACACTGTCAATTTTATTTTACTATCTTCATCTTATGTTATAAACTATGGACTTTCTGCCTCCTAATAGTAGGAAGCGCTGTTTCTGATTTTTGCCACAAATATTTACTGGCTTCCCATTTAGCATCTAGTCTTGGAACCACTTCCATTTTCCCTGGAAGGTTACAGTTCAAATAAACGCCCTCACGAGAGAGGGAGAAGGAAGAGGAGGAGGAATGTAGCTTTTACGTGGAGAAAAATAGCTATAATTATTGCACATCAAATGCAGTATGTGCAGGGGTGGGTTTCTCGCCCTGTTCCAACCGGTTCGGTTGGAACGAGGCCGGCGGCGTCCTTGCGCATGCGCGCGGCGCGTGCGTGCACGCGCGCAGCACACACATGCGTACTAGCATCTGTGCGATGCTCCAGCTGCTCCTGGAGGATCGCGCAGGCGCTGTATGTGTCCTGCGCATGCGTGGAAGCGCAGAATTCGGCAAAACTGGGTAAGGAGTGGGTGCGGGCGCGCGCGGGGGCGCGGGGGGGGCCTTCGCCGTTCCCAGAAGTTACTTACTTCCGGGTTCGGTGACCAACCGGATCGCAGGGACCGCCGCGAACCGGTTGAAACCCACCCCTGAGTATGTGAGGTCATTCTAACTTCTATGGGGCCTTGTGATTGACTGACTTTCGAATGGAATGCTTTTTAACTACACTTGCTGAATTATATATTTATACATGACTCGCTTTCAAACATTCTGATTCTATGAGTGCAGTGCACCATGAAACAATGTGAGCTTGTTTTCATGACTTGACAGTACCCCTTCTACATACCCACAAGAGAGTTTCAAAAAACATTTCCTAATCACTTTTGACATCAGATCTATCAATGGGGCCACTTTGGCTATACCAAGAGATATTTCTATATTGGGGGGGAGAGACTGCTCAGAGCCAATTTGTTAGCCAATTGCTATATCTTAAACTTACATGTGTAATAACACAAGACATAATTAAGTGTATTTCATTAATAAACATAGTTCCTTCTCTCACGGGGCTTGTTTGAATAACGAGGTTTTCTCAAGCACAGGGGCAAAATGCCCAGGCTAATCTATATCTGTAGGCCAAGTTTTTTCATGTTTCCTTTTTCCCCCCTCTTGTCATCAGGCAGTTGATTGATCACTTTACTCATAATAATAAAACGATTTGGATTTCTTCCATACACATGGCACAAATGCCTGCCCCCTTAAGAATAGCACTAGGTTTTAAATGCAAATACATCCCAATCAGTGGTGGGTTTCAAAACATTTTTAGAGCCTCTTCTGTAGGTGTGGCCTACTTTGTGGGAGTGGCTTGCCAGCCATGTGACTGGATGGGCATGGCCAACTTGTAAAATGTGGTGAAACTCACTTAACAATGCTCTTGCTTGGCAACCAAAATGTTGACTCAGAAACTCTGGCATTTGAAGCATGCAAGTCTTAAAGCTGCCAACTTACAAGACCCTTACACCCCTAACCCTTTAGAAAAAAAAACCCCAGGGGTGTTGAAACTTGACAGCTTTAAGACTTATGCACTTCAACTCCCAGAATTCCTCCTCTCGTTCTTCATCTTGATGATGTGCAGATGGGTGGGGGGAGGGAGCTGGAACCGGTTCTAAACGGCACTATAGATTTGTGGAACCTCTTCTATAGAAGAGGTTAGAACCCACCCCTGATCCCAATATTCCTTTGTTCCTTCTTCTCCATCCTTTACATACGGCCTCAGAATGTAGCTTGGTGGCTCATGTATTTAATTGCTTAGAAGGCTACTGAGACAGTATTCACTGGCAAGGTTTACAAATCTTTATCTGAGACTCACTGGGAGGAAGCAGTTATCCAAGGAAGTTCACCTTTTCAAAAAAACCAGGCAAATGCAACCAGTTTTTGTATATTTGGTGGCCGATATATTTATATGCTTGAATCTTACTAGACTGGAAGCAGATACAGGAAGGAACATTACATACAAGCAGTTATTCTTCATTTGTCTTCGTTTAGTTTGTGGATTCTTAATTGATAATGTTTTCTGGTGGCTTATAAGGAAAACATAAACCAAGGTTTAAGCAGAGAATGTAAAATTAAAATAATCAATTTATAGATTGAAACCTATAAACCTTTTCTTTAATTATAGAGATTATAGAATGATGAAAAAATTCAGCTTGTTGGTGTTTTTGAAGATGTCTGGTTTAGTAACTAAGGTCATTTGTCTAGCAGGAACACAAGGATAATTGGAACTAGGAGTTTCATGGTCACTTCTGTGGCTGACAATGTTGTTAATCTGAATCCATGCATGAAATAAATGGCTGAATAATTGTAGACTAAGTAACAGGTAATGTAACCATATGAAACTGTAATTGTATGTTTACATGGTAACATGTCTCATTTAATACAAATGGGACTTACTTTCAAGTAAATCTGCTTGGGATCAAACTAAATCATGTTCATGCATATCATTTATAACAAATTCCAGATAAAATATTTAAGACCAAAATGTATTTTTGATGTCTATACAGTTTATACAAATTGCAATGGCAAATTTATAGGTAAATTTCAATATGTTTAACAATTTGTTTACTTACATCAGCCTTTCCTGCCCCTAAAGTAGAAGAAAACCATATATATATATATATATATATATATATATATATATATATATGTGTGTGTGTGTGTGTGTGTGTGTGTGTGTGTGTGTGTGTGTGTGTGTGTGTGTGTGTGTTTGTGTGTGTGTGTGTGTGTGTGTGTGTGTGTGTAAGTGTGACCTTCCTCCCATATTTGGGCATACCAAGGGTTGTGACTTTATATATATATATATATATATATATATATATATATATATATATATATATATATATATATATATATATATATATATATATATATATATATATATATATATATATATATATATATATATATATATATATATATATATATATATATATATATATATATATATATATATATATATATATATCAATAGCAATAGCAATAGCAATAGCAGTAGACTTATATACCGCTTCATAGGGCTTTCAGCCCTCTCTAAGCGGTTTACAGAGAGTCAGCATATTGCCCCCAACAATCTGGGTCCTCAATCAATCAATCAATATATATATAATCAATTATATATATAGATTATATATATATATAATCAATCATCTATCTATCTATCTATCTATCTATCTATCTATCTATCTATCTATCTATCTATCTATCTATCATCTATCTATCTATCTATCTATCTATCTATCTATCTATCCACCTAACTATCCATCCATCCATCCATCCATCCATCCATCCATCCATCCATCCATCCATCTATCTATCTATCTATCTATCTATCTATCATCTATTTGTCATCTATCTGTCTACACTCCAATATCCAGTATGATGGATTTTGCCAAAAGAGGGGGTGCAGGAGAGGGAAAAGGAGGAAAGCAGAGAGGAATACAATACAAAACAATACAATAGCAGAGTTGGAAGGGACCTTGGAGGCCTTCTAGTCCAACCCAGACTTCCAGTGTTGGGGCATTCACAACTTCTGGAGGCAACTTCTGTTCCACTGATTAATTGTTCTAACTGTCAGGAAATTTCTCCTCAGTTCTAAGTTTCTTCCCTCCTCGATTAGTTTCCACCCATTGCTTCTTGTTCTATCCTCAGGTGCCTTGGAGAATAGTTTGACTCCCTCTTCTTTGTGGCAACCCCTGAGCTATTGGAACACTGATATCATGTCTCCCCTAGTCCTTCTTTCTATTAAACTAGACATTCCCAGTTCCTGCAACTGTTCTTCATATGTTTTAGTCTGCAGTCCCCTAATCATCTTTGTTGCTCTTTTCTGTACACTTTCTAGAGTCTCCATATCTTTTCTACATCGTGGCGACCAAAACTGAATGCCATATTCCAAGTGTGGCCTTACCAAGGCATTATAAAGTGGTATTAACACTTCACATGATCTTGATTCTCTCTCTCTGTTTATGCAGCCTAGAACTGTGTTGGCTTTTTTGGCAGCTGCTGCACACTGCTGGCTCATATTTAAACGGTTGTCCATTAGGACTCCAAGATCCCTCTCACAGTTACTACTATTGAGCAAGGTACCACCTATAATGTACCTGTGCATTTCATTTTTGTTGCCTAAATGTAGAACCTTACTCTTTTCACCATTGAATTTCATTTTATTAGATAGTGCCCAATGTTCAAGTTTCTCAAGATCCTTCTGTATCTTTAGCCTATCTTGTGGAGTGTTGGCTATTCCTGCTAGCTTGGTGTCATCTGCAAATTTGATGAGTTCCCCATTTATTCCCTCATCCAAATCATTGATGAAGATGTTGAAGAGTACTGGGCCCGAAACAGAGCCTTGGGGTACTCCACTGCATACTTCCCTCCATGAAGATGCAGTTCCATTGAGGACTACACATTGAGTGCAGTTGGTCAGCCAGTTACGAATCCATCTGGTGGTAATGCTGTCTAACCTACATTCTTCTACTTTATCTAGTAGTAGCTTATGGTATACCTTATCAAATGCCTTACTGAAATCCAAGTAAACTATATTGATGGCATTCCTCTGGTCCACTAATTTTGTCACATTATCAAAGAATGTAATAAGATTAGTCTGGCATGATCTGTTTTTGACAAACCCATGTTGGCTTTTGGCTATTACTTTGTTTGCTTCTAGGTGTTCGCTAATTTGTTGCTTGAGTATCTTTTCCAGAATCTTTCTTGGTATTGAGGTCAGTGATTTCCTGGATCTATATTTTTTTTCCTTTTTTGAAGATGGGAACCACATCAGCCCTTTTCCAGTCCTCTGGCAGTTCCCCGGTGCTCCGGGATCTCTGAAAGATATCGTTTAGTGGTTCTGAGATCTCGTCTGCCAGTTCCTTCAGAACCCTGGGGTGTAATCCATCCGGTCCTGGTGATTTGAACTCGTCTAGGGTAGACAGGTGCTCACTTACCATTTTCTTCCCTATTTCAACTTGTGTTCCGAATCTGATTTTTGTGGTGCTGTTTTTCATAGGTTGGACTGTTTTACCCCTTTTGTGTAAAGACAGATGCAAAACATGAGTTAAATAGTTCTGCTTTCTCCCTGTTGCTTGTCACCTTCTTGCCACTTTCTCCCCATAACGGATCAATTGTTGCTTTAACTTTTTTCTTGTTTTAAACACGCAACATGACTGCTTGCCTAATTAAACACCAACCATCACATCTAGTTATCAGACACATCTAAATTAAATAAACTTGTTGAACTGTATTTAGTTAAATTCAGGGAGAAAAGGGCAGAAAGTTTCTGAGAGGGTGTCACAAATAATTTATCCTAAAACGGCTTTGAATCAATAAGTTTGAAAATGTTTTCTAGCTGGTATGGGATTAAAAACTTCATCAGAAGTAATATATAAAGGCCACAAATGGGTTTCACCCAGTTATTTATCACTAATTATTTCTTTACGGTTTGAAGTTCGTGTTACAACCCCTTCTATAAAAATGAAGAGCAAATATAGCACATTATGTACTGTCTATAATTTACTCCTGAAGTTTTGAATTATTGTAATGAATTTTACCTCCATGGTTCATCACATTTCCAAACTTTTTTTCAACGTTCTCAAGTTGTAGCAGAAAATATATCAATCTAATCATAATACTGAATTGCCCAAAAGGTCAACCTGTTCCATTATCCTTTCAGCATATAATTTATATACCTCATTTGTTAAACAGACAATAAAATGAATGAAGATCTTTGCTACTTCTAAAATGCATTAGGGCAATTCACTCTCTTAATGTGATAGTTTTACCCTGACACTTCAGGCTCCAAAATTCCATGTCCGAGAGAGTTTATTGAAGTTATGGGCATAAACTATACAAATACAAGTTCAGTAAGTTGAAATGAAACCAAATTGCCTTGAGGGAAGGACTGCATCACATTCTGCTGTTAGAAAAAAAAAATGTCTATGCAGTTTCAAAATAGTGTCAAACTTCAATTCCCAGAACCTTTTTCTGCATTAGAAAAATAATTAAAAATGTTACAATGAGCCAACAGTTTCAGTTTCTGTCCTGATAATGCAGTGTGCTCATGAAGACAGTTCTTATGAACTGTTTTATATCTATTAAATGTATATTTAGATGGAAAAAAGAATTACTGATAATTGAGTATGCCAATTCTTGCACACAAGTGAGGCAGAATGGGAAAAATAGTTACTGGCTGTCACAAAGTCTTAGCCACAGTGATTAAGCTCCAGTTTATATTCTACTTTATTCTTATTTCCAGTTTGGATTATTTCTGATTGACATTCATGGTTCCCAGGGAATTGTTAGAGGCATCTAATATCATATAGCAGGACAGGAATTATCAGCAAACTTCTGATAAAAATAGTTTCTTCTTAGAATCTGCTATCATTCTGTCCACTTCCTTGCTTTTGTATGTAATAGTTTAACTAATTATGCAAATAAAATTTTCTTTCAGTGAATAGTTTAACTAGTCCAGAAATCTATTTCTTCAGTGCTTTTTTTTCCCAGGACTGTTCCAATTTTTGAGGATTACTTTCCATTTTAATTTTAGCTGTCCTTCAGAACTTTATGCTATTATCTGTCCCATGTCACGAGTGATCAAGTAGGGCCAAAATCATCTCAGAAATTATGCACATTAAAAAAACTCCCTCATGTTCATAAAACAGCAGATTGACAGTCAAGGTTGTTGAAGAAGAAGATTCATTCTTCAAAAATGTCATACTTTATGTATCTGGGTGTACGTGTAAAAAGATATGAGAATATGCAAATATAAATTGGAGTATTTGAAACAAGGAATTGTATGGATATGGAAATATTCTGGGGACTTTTCTTTGAGCTGTCACATCATCACATTTTTGTCTTCAATATTTTCCTCTTTTTTTCCTGGCAAAAAGAGGAATCCATAAGAGCATACTGTGTATGTCAGTTCTCATACAGAGAAATTGCACACAGTAGCCATGGCATCACTTTTTCTCTGGGAGCCCCTTAGGCAAAGCTTTGTGTCCTACAGTTTTTTTTCAGTTGCTCTCAATTTGGTTCTGTTTCTCTTGCCCAGAAGTTGGGGGAAAGAGGATAGTGGTGAACTATAGTTTAATCTTTATTTAGATTGTGGTTATGGCCTTTCCAGATGCTGAATTAGATGAGGATTTGGAGTGGGAGTCAGGGCCAGCATCAAGGCAATCTGAGAGCTCCACAGGGAAAGAGGGAATGGAGCTGACAGAGATAGAGACAGAGATGGAGCCTGGGCTGTCCATCAACATCCAGATGGACAGGTCCGGAGATGGCTGATAAGGAAGAGGAGGAACAGCTGAGTCTGGTGCCTGATATGCGGATGCGTAAAAGACAACAGGAGAGGAGAGCATCAGGATGCTATGGGCCAGTCCTGGAGATGGAAGAGCCACTGCTACTAGCTAAGCCCCACCTTAGCTCTTCGGATAAACGGCAGGGGGTGGAGACAAATAGGTGTGGCAGGCATGTATTTGTCTCCTATTGGTCAGCCACAGATATTCTGAACATCTGAATCTTGCCAGGGACGTTATTGGAATTATTTCCTGGAATCTGTGGTGATGAGAGTCGGACACACCTTCTGAGTGTGTGTGTATGTGTGTGTGTGATGCTGGATAAGAGCATACCTTCCAGGACTTTCTTTACGAGTGTGGGTTGAGGGAGAGACTCCTAGTGTGTTTGGGCCATTTCAGGGGAAAAGGGAGCAAGTTTCGCTTTCCACAGGCACTTAGAGACTTTGTTAGCTTGGTGTGTGTGAGAGAAAGAGAGACTCTCAGCCGGGGCTGCTGACACACCTAATCAAGGAAATGTTTAGTTACAAATAATGTCCTTGTTGTGTTTGGGAGCTGGATCAGAACAATAGTGTTAGATGTCAATATTAATTGATTCTTGATTAGTATTTGATGTTCCAATTGGTTATGTTATTATGGACATCATTTGGACTTCTTTGTTGTCCCTGAATTGACAGGGTCCAGCTCAGTGGTGGGATTCAGCCAGTTCGCACCTATTCGGGAGAACCGGTTGTTAACTTTCTAAGCAGTTCGGAGAACCGGTTGTTGGAAGAAATCTCTTTTTGTTTTTCTCTACTTTACAGGGCTAATCCTGTAAGGAAGGCAGGAAGGAAAAATTCTGGTGTTGTTTCTAGCCTCATCTTTATTGCCCTGCTTACAGAAACTGCCTCTCCGGTTAACCCTTATTACATTGTAACAGCTAAGGCGAAGCACCCATCAATGTGAGTGACGTTGAGTTGGCCACACCCACTGTTGCATGACCACCGAGCCACGCCTACCCAGCTGGTCATTAGGGCAGAGAACCGGTTGTTAAATTATTTGAATCCCATCACTGGTCCAGCTGTAGAATTAATGGATTGTCCACCTGCTT
Organism: Thamnophis sirtalis; assembly: GCF_051295495.1. Taxonomy (NCBI): domain Eukaryota; kingdom Metazoa; phylum Chordata; class Lepidosauria; order Squamata; family Natricidae; genus Thamnophis; species Thamnophis sirtalis. The sequence goes on from NW_028261388.1 coordinate 85,202,898, forward strand.
TTTTGGAGGCAGACATACCCAATGGACTTGGAGGTGGCTCCCTAGTCCATTATTTTGTTTGGTAAGTAGCATTTCCTGTCTGTTTAAATTTCATTTTGTTTCTTAATCCCACTCATCTATCCATTATTATTATCTGTTCACAACTGTTAGCTCTTCAGCTGGCATTGGCCCTCACACACACCAAGTTCTTTATAAGAATCTAAGGTGCCATATTCTATTGGCATAATACTTGTGTGGATCCTAGCAGTATGAACCTTTGCAATTGACAGATGGAAATTTGGTCAATGAAATATTGTTACAAATTTGTTGACCGTCCATTTCCAGTGGACTAGTATTGAAATAGGAGAATATTCAAGGGCACTGACTGGAGCCAACCTTACACACGCCATCCTCCATAGCTCTTCTAAATAATAACATTGTATACCAGAGTGTAGGCCAGCAGAGGGCAGATATTATAAAAAGAAGGCATGCTTCTGGGGTCTTTATAGATGGCATTGCTGAATGGAAGGAACCCAGGATATGTAAACCAAGTGCTGAACATCAATTTCTCAGTGCTGCCTTCTGCAATGGCCAAGTGAGAAATTATTGCCTGTTGCAGAAAGGATCATGCTAGACACAATCCTGCTGGGACTGTCTACATTCAGTCATGGAAATCCAATGCCATGCACCAGTGGTGGGATTCAAATTTTTTACTACAGGTTCTGTGGGTGTAGCATGGCTTGGAGGGCGTGGCAGGGAAAGGATACTGTAAAATCCACATTCCTTCCCCACCCCACTAACCTGCTTTCCAGGCAGCAGCAGAAGATCCAGCCAATTAGCTGGGATGCCAATCAGCTGGGTCTCAGGAGGTAGCAAATTTGCCGGTTCTCTGAACTACTCAAAATGTCTATACCAGTTCGCCAGAACCAGTCAGAACTGGCTGAATACCACCTCTGCTATGCACTCATATTTGGAAAATTGTTAGAAAGAACATTTGGTTATATAAATCATGGGTGCTGTGCCTTCCCTAATGATATCCCAAATAGGTTGGCAGAGAGAGCTGGGAGTTGTGAACTAACATCTTGTCTCAGCCAAGTTTCTCCAATAATGCCACAGAAAATATAAAACCTTGAGCCGAGGTGGCACAGTGGTTAGAGTGAAGTACTGCAGCCACTTCAGCTGACTGCTATCTGCAGTTCGGCGGTTCAAATCTCACCGGCTCAAGGTTGACTCAGCCTTCCATCCTTCCAAGGTGGGTGAAATGAGGACCCAGGCTGTAGGGGTGATATGCTGACCCTGTAAACCGCTTAGAGAGGGCTGAAAGCCCTATGAAGCGGTATATAAGTCTAACTGCTATTGCTATTGCTATTGTATGGGAAACATGAATCCACAGAGGAGAAATCATAGCTGCATCCTAGAAATGGGGTCTTTTCAATCTTACACATTTTAATACTGGGACAGGAAATAGGGGGCTTTTAGAGTAGACAGGTTCATCGGGATATGGACAGTCATTCTAAGAACTTGAATCTTAGGCCAAGATGAGCTTTTATGACTCACATCAAAGCTTTGAATTGGCCCTACAAATCCTCAAGCAACCAGCTCAGCAAGTAGAGAAGAGGAGCTGGCCATATAGTCCCAATGGGGCCTCCATAGCTAATCTTCCATGTTGTTATCGTAGTCAGTCAAATATAGCATAGTCGTTATAACAGTTTAACCTTAATCTTCCCAAACTTTTTTTAAAAACCCTCCTATTAAATTGTTGGGAAGAGTGGTTAATCAATCTCCCTCCCTCTCCCTCCCTCCTTCCCTCCCTGCCTCCCTCCCTCTCTCTCTCTCTCTCTCCCTCCCTCCCTCCCTCCCTCCCTCTCTCTCTCTCTCTCTCTCATCTTACCTAATGGAGTCAAAGCCAAATTATGATTCAGTTGCTTTTTCTTCAATGGAAACAGCCACTCAGATTTTGGCAGGCCCTTCCTGCCACCATCCAGCTGCCAATTGCCTGTGAGTAGCCTTTAGAAGCTGTCAACAAATGAAATATTCCCTGTGCATTCTCTGTCATCTTCTCCTGACAGCTGTTTGCTTGTATAATAAAGAGCAAATGGCCGCATTTAGGTTTCAGAGAAATTGTAGAGTAAGCAATTTCCATAAAATTGCCTCCCCAGCTGCTTTTCTCCCTATGAGGAAAAGATAATGGAAGCTCCTCCATAGGGAAATTCTCAGAAGTAACCCAAACTGAGCTCAGAGTTTCGTCTGTTCCAGTCTGATATGATTGTAATGTGAGTCAACTCGTATATGAATGAAGCTACGTCTGAATCCCTCATTTTAGCCACAGATTGACAATTGACTTCTTTGTACCAACACGATTCTGTTTGATAATTCTAGCCTTTACTTTTTTCTCCTCTCTTTTCTTTATTAAAGCTGTGCATTGTGCTCCTTTTTTGATCTTATATCTTCTTTACTAAAAGGGAGGTGGAAAAAAACAAAACAAAGAGATATTCTTTGTTCTATATCAGTGGTTCCCAACATTTTCTTCACTACAAATTCCTTTTAAATGCCTTTTGTGGCCACGGACGATAACAATGGACCCCCAGCCTTAACTCAAGATTTAAATCACAACATTTCTTTAAGCATTTACAGAAACTCCGGGATGGCATTATGTGTCCCCCAGGGTACACAAACCACAGGCTGAGAACCATTGCTTTACATTATTTCTAATAACTATTTTATTGTACTCTTGGTATGATTGAGGGTGTACTTTCCCTTATGTATATCTTACTTGTTCCACAGCTAGTATAAAACCTAGACCATTGTATATAGTTTGATTTGAAGACTGCATATTTCTTTGTTTAATAGACTTTAGAAATGGTGTATTCTTCATTTATACTTATTCCACACCTTCACCCAATTGAAAACAGTAAGTAGAGAGTATGCTTTATTAAAATCTACTAATGAGTCTTTTGATAGAATACCCCAGATGTTATATATTTTGAAGCTGTTCAAAGAACTCATTAAATCACACCAATTAACAGAAAAAATGTAGAAAATGTGAGAAACTGAATAGAAAATACACGAACTTTACTATATTAAGAACTGCTAGATACTTCTGTTGACAAAAACAACAGGGGTGTGTGTGTGTGAAGGGGGGGGGGCGACAATGGAAAAGCTGAAAGCTACAGAATCAGCTGAATTGCCAACAGTTTGGGAGCTATATGCAAAAGCTTTTGTTATGGCCAGCACATACATTTGCATTGAAACCAGATTTTATAGTATATAGTGCAATCATGCCTTGCTACATTTAAGAAGTTGAATCAGGACCAGGGAGACGGTCAAAGGTGAACTCTAAAAGCTCAGAGATTGGTTTTGGGGAAGTTGTTTTTCTTCCAGTCCAACCACTGAAAGGGGTTTGGTGGAGACAATATTACAGCTCCAACAATTTAATAAATAGATCCTCCCCCCCACCCATGAATCTCCACATTTAACATTATTATGTGAGTTCTAGCAATATTTATATACATTAACCTTCTTATATATTTTATATGTGGCTCAAGACAATTCCATTTCACGAATGAAGGAAAATATACGTGTCCCAGGATAATGTTGCTGGATCTCATCTGGGTCAGTCCCTAGGACCAGAGGTTTGGTCTTCCAAGCTTTCACACTTTGTATTGGAATCCATCCTCATGGAACTTCTTCCTTATCAGAATTCACTCAATTCAGGCCAGGAAAGCCAAAAGGTTTGACAACTATGGTTTAGAGTGTCAGAATGATGAGACACCTTCTTATCCTGCAATTTTGCCCAAGCTGGAAATCTAATAAAACACAGCAAACAAATCAGACATTTTATTTAAAAATATGTGCATTCAACCCAATGTTATTAGGTAACCATTGGATGGCAGCTGCAATGAACTGCTCCTGTTCTCCCTTCTTATTTTAGTTTAAAGATTTAGCCAATCATTTTCAACCAAATGAAATGGGATAGCTTCCTACAACAATTCCTACTCTATCCATACAAAGACCTTCCTTCTGGCAATCCTTCATAATCTATAATTAATGTCAATATAATTGGCATTTTTATCTTTCATTTACTTTTGTCTTCCTACAGATAAGATATATGTGTTTAATTAGATAGCTTTTGCTACATGATGTTTCCATTTTTTAAAAAAATAATAATGGTAGGAGTCAGATTTTTCCTTTTATAAAATGATATTAGTACTGATTGTACAATCTTTTATCAGTTCTTAATTTAAGCTTATTGTAAACATTTAAGGAAAATATTCAAACACAAGCATGTTCATCATTGTTTTTAAATTATTTCTTTCTGTAAAATATTATTTTGTAATGTATTTATTACAATATTTTAATATTTATGTCTCTGTTTGGGTTGTGTTTTGATTGTGTGCTCTCTTCAATGAGATAGGCAACTATATAAATTTGATCATTAATTACATAAATAACTAAATATTATATTTTATGCTATTTTATTTCTATAAAGAGTCAGTTTGCACTAGTGATTAAGGCAGGAGGCTCGAAACCAGTAGTCAGTGAGTTCTAATCCCATCTTAGTTTCTGTGGCAACCAATGATTTGAAAACTAAAAAGTGGACCCTGCACTTGTGGGAAAACACTAGGAAGGAAAAATAGTCTATATGATGCTCAAATGAGGGTTTTAGCTGAATTTAAGATTGCATAATTTTATATGTCCAGACCCAAAGTCAGGTTCATCTTATGCTATGGAAATTCCTGAGGTGATTGATGTTACTTGTCCCTGGGGTCCAGAGGCCCCTTTGTAAATTGTCTTGGCAATTATGATTGTTCAATGGCTGCAGTCCTGAACATTTCTGAATGTTGCTACTTGCTCAGAAGTTACAGCAAGCAAGCAAGGAAAACTAGGAAAAACATTTTGGGAAGGAAAGCTAAAGAGAATGGAAGGTACCATTCTGATAATTCTTTGTAACTAGGAATGCTTCCCGGAAACCAATTTTAAGTACAGAAACATCTTCTTGACAAGTCATTCTCCAACACCATCCATAGCATTTTCACCAGTTTCTAGAGTCTACATGAGCTACAACATTTTTTTTTGGGGGGGGAGGAATCCACTGCCCATGCCAACTCACTGAGATCTACCCAACAAGACAGGATCAGGGCTACCACAAAGGTATGTCCTCAATGCACACTGCAGGTCAAAGTTCTAGAGAGAAACCATGAGAGCCTAGGTCAGCATAGTCAACCAGAATATTCCCCTCTTGTCCTCTCTGTAGCACAAGTCAGTCAACAAAAAACTTCACTGCATAATAAGACTATATAAGTCTTTTCTTCAATAAATGCTTTGTTTACATGCATTAAAGTGATTAAGGAAGTGCATCGAAACACAGCTTGAGTCAAATGAATGTTTTGGCTGGAATCAAAAATGACAACAGGATGGTTCCTGAACTGTCTGTTGCCACATTCATGCTTTTATCTTAGATCCTCCACAATGATTATGATTGCTGATGCATGTATGAAAGCCGGGTCTGAGTGCTTTCTGATGATGTGAGATGCTTAGAGAAAGGTTTATAGATGTGATAGATGTGGTATTCTTTAGCTCACCCCTCCCCTCCATAATTGCTTATCTCCACTTTCCCAGTGGGTGAAATGATTCAGTCATGGAGGAAAGGGATTTTTTAAGTATGTTATTTTGTTGCCCTGAAATAATGGATAATGATTTAATTATTGTTTACTCTCACAAATATTTAGCATAAGAATGTTTCTTTTTTTTGGGGGGGGGAACAGCTTAACCCTGTTAATATAATATATAAAGATGCAGCTGCAGAGATGATATAGTCATTCATAAAGAAAATGGCATATTCTATATGGTAGCAAAGAAATACTATCTTTTGTTAGTTCATTTAAAATACTTAGATACTCCAGAAGTATTAAAATTAAAGCAAAATCACAGCATTGAAACATATCTGGAAATTATTCCAACAACTCATTTTGAACTAAAATCTGGCATGTGAGTCTGAAAACCTGCCAGAACATTTTCACTTCCCATTAAATATATGGCCTATTTTCTGACCTCCTTGTGCAAATAGGAATAGATTAAAATATAACTTACAGAACATTTTTATTATTTTCATGATCCTTTATGCAATGCATATAGATGCTATATAAAGGAAGGACAGGGATAAGAATTGAAAAGAGCAACAAAGGCTACAATGTGTAATCTCTACCTGTATCTACATCTACCTCTTCATAATAAATGGTAGGACACATTCATATATGATAAATATTTTCTGTGCATTCCTAAGTGCATCATTTTAAGGAGAAATTGAGCAATGGAAATATGTATAATCATCTGTTCTCCACCCTCACCCCACACACACAGTACTTCTAAGTGGAGAATCCAAATCTGATCACTTAAGCGGCACCGTGGTCTTATTTATGATTATTTAATAAATATCCTCTTCTCCATCTGATGCTCAGAGCAAAATGTGCACAGAAAGAAAATTCTGTACATTGATTCAAGATCCCCAATTGACTAGCATCAAAGAAGCCTTTTCCGTTAAAAAGAAAATATCAGCAGTAGATGGGAATATTATAAAAAGACCATAAAAGTGAACAACCCAATGTAATGTTGATTTTCTGTGGGTACAAGCGTGAATTGCTTTCTTTCTGACACCATGCTTTCAATTTTATATGTATCCAGAGGTGGGTTCCTACCAGTTCAGACTGGTTCAGCTGAGTGGCTAGTAACTCGGCCTGCCATGCCCCCAAACCGGTTCTATCGGCAGCACTGTAAGCACCACCATCTTGTTTTTTTTGCTTCTGCACATGCCCAGAAGCATTTTTTACTACTATTTTATATTCAAAACATGTTACTTAAACTTGTGCAAAGAAGAGGAAAGATGTTCACTGTCAGCATTACTTCTTGCCAATTCTCAGCACTGCATTGATAATCAATAAATGATTTACTTCCTTCAGTCTTTTATTTGAAGGGAAGAATCTTCATTTGTAGTTCAGTTAATGGGCAAGAGTGGGAATCATCTGGATAGCCTTAATCATGAGTAAGTTTAAAGCTGCGCCGTAAGAAGATGCCAACATTTGAATTTTGACTAAAAAGAAATAGGAAGTTTTCTCGCAAGCAGTTTTATGGCTCAGGCAGCAAAGGTATCTAAGCCTAGAAATTGATTTATGTAGGAAATTGAGAGATTCTTTGACAGTGTTTCCTTCATTGGTAATTCCTCCATTGCAATGCTCCATGGCAAAGTAGCAGCAGTACTTGCCAGGGAAGTAGCTTGGTATGAAATCCAGTTAGGTGCACTGATGAAGGTGCTGGCCTACAAACCAGGATACTGTGAGTTCTAGTCCAATTTTAGGCATGAATATCGTAGTTGGGTGACTTTGGGCCAGTCAATCTCTCAGCCCAACTAACCTCACACTGTTGTGGTTGTTGTGGGGAAAATAGAAGGAGAAAGGAGCATTGTGAATGTTTGCTGCCTAGATGTAGATATTTTAAAGGTAGCTCAGTGGTTAAATGCAGCACTGCAGGCTACTTCAGCTGACTGCAGTTCTGCAGTTCGGCTGTTCAAATCTCACCGGCTCAGGGTTGACTCAGCCTTCCATCCTTCCGAGGTGGGTAAAATGAGGACCCAGATTGTTGTTGGGGGCGATATGCTGACTCTGCTGAAAACCCTATGAAGCGGTATATAAGTCTAACTGCTATTGCTATTGCTAAATATTGGATAAGATTAGATTCTTTTTTGAAGGGCACTATGTTGCTTGTTTTTTCCTTAAAATATTTCTAATATTAACTTTATATGGAAAATATTTTCCCCACCACTTGTTCTGGATAACAACTTGATTGAATTAATTGCTTCTGAATGCAAAATAACATTAGATAGATAGATAGATAGATAGATAGATAGATAGATAGACAGACAGACAGACAGACAGACAGACAGACAGACAGACAGACAGACAGATAGATAGATATGGATGATAGATGGATCGATGGATGGATGGATGGATGGATAGATAGATGGATAGATAGATAGACAGATAGACAGACAGACAGACAGACAGATATATTACTGATAACAATGACATCAGAAAATGAAAATATTACAAATAATGTAACAAAATGTTAAAAATAATGCAGATGGTGATACAACAAAGCTATATCTTTATTTTCAGTTTTAATAAAATATGTTGTAAATCATATTGATGTGAAAAAAAACAGAAAATTAAGAGATAAAGTAACACATGCCTCCGAATAATAGATGCAGAAAGGATTTGGAGGCTGACACCGTTAATGCGACTTATGTAATTTTAAAATAATAGTTCTCTCTCCAGTGATAGAGGTAAGAAATTTTAAAATGCTATGTACAAAACACTCTGAAAGCATCCATTAAACTATACTGGCACCTGTACACTTCCTATTAGAATTTCAAGAGAAAAATAAACGTAATGGTATTGCAGTGCACAAAACAGTAATTTATACCAGCTATTTTGACTCTGCTTTTGTTGTGGTTGAATGATAATGTAATTATGTGTGGATGTGTGCATGTGTTTATTTGTGTGCACACGGTGTAGGAATAAAATCTAGCATCTTTTCTCCTTTCAAGGATTGAAAACACAGCCACCATCTCCCTCCGGTATGAATCTTTCAATGGCTGAACAAGCAGCAACAGCCTTTGGGGAGGGAGCATTCTCTGTCAAAGAGGAGAAAAGTTCTGGAAGCTGCTGGTTTTCATTATAGGACCTATAAGAGGTCGTATCTCAGATGAAATTGTGGTATTTCTAACTTGAGAGTCTTGCTCGCTTGGTAAATCCATCAACTTCCTGCTTTTTCAGAGGTTTAGAAGAGGGCTGGGTTACAGAAGATATTCTCTGTCGCTTCTTCCTTTTCCCCAAGATTGTCGTGCATGTGCTTTCTGTAAAAATGGCTAATCTGGTAATAGCAATATTTATTTATTTTTTTTAAAGTAAAATTGTAAAAAGTGATCATTAAGGAGAAGTGAGGCAGTCTTAAAAATAAGCAATGCAAGTTAGATGAAAAGGGGTTTCAGGAGCAGCTCATTAGGAGGATTGTGGCTACATTGCATTCTTGGAATCCTGCCCACAATGTGTGAATGCCACATCCCTGAACTTTCACGAGAAGCAAATCTTATTCTGCCTCTCCCCTCCCCTACCTTCCAGGTGTATTGCAACTAGCAATTTACTCTGTAGCATCCCACCTGTCAAAATCAAACCTCACGTACACTGTCTCTGCAGCCACAATTTTACATCTTCTGAAGTAGTATTGAAGATAACAAGTTTGCAAGTTTAATAACATTTATATGCCGCCCAAACCTGTAGGACTCCGGGCGGCTTATAGTACAGAATAAATTAAAAAAAATAGAGGGAAAGAAGAGATAGATTTAAAAAACACACCATGCACTCCGTTCTAAATGGGGCTGGACCATATTTTGGGGTCAACAGCCCCAGGCCTGCCGGAACAGCCAGGTTTTAATGGCTTTCCGGAAGGCCGAGAGAGTGGGAAGGGTCCGGAACTCTGCGGGGAGATCATTCCCCAGGGCCAGGGCAGCTACAGAGAAAGACCTCCCCCCGAGTAGTCGCCAACCGTCATTGCCTTATTGAATCAAGCCAGGGATCATTTTAGACCATCCATTTCCTCCTAACAAAAATGAGATAGATACTTTGGTAGTACTGCCAAGGAGGTGATAGGCACATCCAAGTCTTCTGTTGTTTTCCCCCAAAATGTATTGAGACACATTTCATCACCAACCAGTGAATGAATAGTCCTGATGGATTTGTCTAGGAATATCTAATCTCTTTTTAATACCATCAAACATCATGACTTTTCTTCAGAAATATTTTCCTGTTCCTCTTTTACATCTTCGTTCAATCATTCTAATTAGATAACTTTGGTCTTAATGTTTTTTAAGAGGAAGAGAAAACCTTTTGCTGTCTACTTTTTTTACATGCCATGTATGGTTTTATATATTTTGATCACTCTCTGAGTGGCCTTTTATCTCAGCATAAGAATACAAAACTTTTTTCCCCCCCATAAAAGAGTGTTTCAGCTCCCTGATAATTTTGGTTTCCCTCTTCAGTGCATTTTTTGGCTCTGTCATATCAACACTTGATTGATCCCCCAAAAAGTAGACCTGACACTTATGGGAAAACACTTGGAAGGGGGGGAAAATATTGCAGTGAAAACTGCATGTAGCATTCCAAATATAGAACACAACATATTTGCATCAAAACATTACAGTGTCAGCATTTATATGTTTGCCTCCCTTTCCTAATTATCCCTAGATGGAATCTGCCTTTTCATAGCTGCTGCACATTGAGTTGACATCTTCATTAAGCACTCAATCCACTATGACCCCTAAATCTGATCTCTCTGTAACCAATTTCCATCAGCATATATGTGAAATTAGGATTTAGTTCCCCAGTCTTAATTACTTTATATCTACTTAAATTGCCGCTGATTACCTCTATTTCACTAGAAGTTGATTATATCCAGTATGTCTATGTTCTAATTTGCAACCAAATGCTATAATTCTACCATCTTGACCTAGAAATGTTTAGCATTGGCTTTGAAAATACTAAGGAGCTCTTGTGATTAAGATGTTGGATGAGTTCTGAGAATCAAGTCCGTCTTCAGTGGTTTAAATTCAGTGGGTAACTGTGCCAGTTGCTTTTTTAGGTATTAACCTACCTTACCTCTATGGGTGGCTTTGGGGAGGGGGGAGAAGGGGAAACTAAGTAAGCTGCCTTGAATTCTTAAATGAACAACAATATTTGCATACATCATAAATATATAGCATGCTTTTTTTTCAAATGTGGCATGAATCTTTTTTTGCTCCCCCCCCCGGGTAGACTGTCATGTCTACCAATTAAGCCATTTTCAACATGGGTACAGTTGAAGCTCTGTGATCATTCAAGTCCCTAGACCTAGAGCTAATGCAGCTTTAAGACGTGAATTAGGAATTGCAAGGATAGAAGCCAGGACCTGGATGGTTATTTTTAATTACTAGCTAAAACTACTCTTTAACCCAACAGGCCTGACATCCCTCATTAACAGGGATGACTTCCAATCTACCTGGAAGGTATCCATTAGAGAGAAATAAAACTGGCAGCCTATGGCTTCACTAATGAGGCAATGCAAAGCATGGAATATGACCAAGCAAAAGGACAGAGAAGGAGAGAATCCTTGATGCAGGCTATCAACATGACATTAGTTTAGCACCAAGGCTAAATAAACCTTGCAGAACTTCAATTTACAGTATCTTCAAATAAGCTTATTATTGCCACTCTAAATAGATATTGTAAAGCATATGCTCTGACCAGATTCAACCCATTCCCTTCAGCAGTTATTGATGGTCAATATTAAAAAGTTTCCTTCCGCAAATGACTTTGCCTCGGCATCAGACATCATTTGAGCCGAGGTGGCGCAGTGGTTAGGGTGCAGTACTGCAGGCCACTTCAGCTGACTGTTATCTGCAGTTCAGCGGTTCAAATCTCACCGGCTCAAGGTTGACTCAGCCTTCCATCCTTCCAAGGTGGGTGAAATGAGGTCCCAGATTGTTGGGGGCGATATGCTGACTCTGTAAACGCTTAGAGAGGGCTGAAAGCCCTATGAAGCGGTATATAAGTCTAACTGCTATTGCTATTGCTGTCAGAGAGGCAACATCAATGTGGCAGGATGGCCGAGTGGGCATGGTGATGGACAGGTTCCTCCCATATCATAGAACAGGGGTGTCAACCTCAAGGCCCCTGGGCCAGAGGCATCAAGTGCTGGCCATGCCCACACCTGGTTTGTGAAAGGGGAAAAAAAGTCACGATACGTCACGTGTTACCATGAGTTTGACACCTCTGCCATAGAAGATGTTCAGCATAATCTTTTATACTGTAATTTTTTTTGAACCTGTATGAGGTATTAAACCAGCCACTCATAAAATAATTCCCAGGGCAGCACAACTAATGGTACATCTCATATAGGAAGGACAAGAAGCAATGGATGGAAACTCAGGAGAACACAAGGAGGAAACCTAGAACTAAAGAGACATTTTCTCAAATTAGAACAATTAATCAGTGGAACAACCTGCCTCCAGAAGTTTTGGGTGGATGTTTTTAAGAAGAGATTGGATAATCATTTATTTGAAATAGGCTTTCCTGCCTGAGGAGTGGGCTGGATTAGAAGACCTCCAAGGTCCCTTTCAACTATGTTATTCTGTTATTTTAGCAGAGTAACAGAAGCGCTATCATTACCACTCATAATGTTGCCAAATTCTGCTCTGCTGCTATAAGAGAGAGGCAATAAATATAGTCCAGCAAAATTACATTTATTTCATGCCTTTAAAACACTTTCTCTTCTCTTTCCTCCTATCCCCACCCCTTCAACTCACATAGCTTATTTTAATTACAATTTTAATATATATTTTATATGTTTTAAGTGAGTATGACATATGCTGGGCAAAGACTCTAATAAAGAGAATCTAAAGTTTTAAAAAAAACCCACCAAAAATTTATCTTGGTTCAGTTGAATTATTGTTCCTTAATTATCCACAGAAATATTAGCCGTTTTTATCTGAGTCATCTTTAGTGGTTCTGTGAAATGTTAAATGTCTTAGATGGCTCTTTTTAAAGGAGACAAAACTCTTACAAAGTTGGATAATGTAAAACGTGATTTACTTACATATACACACAGAACCATTTTTCCAATTCAAGAGAATTTTTATGAAAAGTTAGATAGGTCATTTTGCTGTTATTGAACATTTAGATTTGTCAGGGAAAGGTGATTTTGGAAAATGCATCCTTAAAACTGGGGTAGAATAAAATATAACTGACTTAAATTATAATATTAGTAGTACATATTATTTGAATTGTCACTTCTGAATTAATTACAAAAATCCATGCAGCTAACTACTTTTCTTGAATATCTCCTATCATAGATGTTAATCAGATAATTATGACTGGATATTCTAATTGTATTTTTATTTATTTTCAATCCATATATTGGACTTGTTCCCATGTTTACTATTTTGTAATGTCTTGAGCCTTAATTGATTAAAGAAATAAATGTAATATTATCTCTCCTGCAATCAAATATATAACTTTCACTCTGCTAAATGTGAGCTTTTAATAATCTGAAACTTACTTAGTATAGTAGCAATAGTATAGCCTTTATTGTCATTGTACATAATGCATACAATGACCTTTTCATGAAATCATATAATACCGGCATATTGGATCGAAGGAAAAAAAAAACTTGGCAAAACTTGTCTCTTTATTCTGGGGCTGGAAAATCCCACTGCTAAAATCCTGTAAGGTTTTCAACCCCTGAGGAGAAAGACACATGTGTGAGAACTCTGCCAGGTTTCCCAGGGCCTCACCCAACCTTCCTGAAACTCCCCATGGTCTTTGCTACACCACCTTTCCACTTAGGAGCTGAAAATCCTCCCTGCCAAAATCCAAGTGTGCTTACCTCTATTCATGCTAAATGCTTAGAAGTAATGGGAATACACTGGAATAAAAGAACAAATTTCTAGCAAAGAAGCAATTCCGGGGGCGGTGTGTGTATTGGGTCTCTCTCTGTGTGTTTTCTCCAAAAGTCTAACTTCCATGGCTACAAAGAAGGGACTTCTCCCCCAAACACCATCTCAAGGAACAGAGTGCATATCCATGTCCTCGGAGAACAGAAGTCCTGTGGTGAGAGGAGATAAAAAGGAAGGGAAATCTGCATATTTTCAGTTCCCTCCCCAGGAAATTCTATGTTTTCTCAGCACCACTTGCCTTCTCTGTTCCTCAGGATAGCGGTTTTCAAATACCTTTAGCAAATACTTCCCAGAAAAGAAAAAAAAGTAATCTAACCAAAAGAACAAATTTCATTCTCTCTATCCAGCCAACCACCTTTCAGAGCAAAATTTCATGCTCTCAAAAGGCCAGGAATCCCCAAAACAAAGAACTTCAAAAGAAAAAAGAATTCCTATTATTAGATACAAAGCTGGCATAGTCGTCGGGACTCAAGAAAAACTGAAAGCCTGAAGAGAAAGGCAACAAAAATAATGGCAGTGAATCACACTCTTCATCCACACAAAAATGTTGACAGACTCATCAGGAACATAGGTGGGCATAGACCCAGGATGGCGAACCTATGGCACACGTGCCACAGGTGGCACACGGAGCCATTTGTCAAGGAGTGAGGTGTTGCCCTGTCAGCTGGCCAGCGTGCATGTGCTCACTGACCAGCTGACTTTAGCCTTTTTTTTGGGGGGGGGCATTTTTCACCCTCCCCAGGCTCCAGAGGCTTTATAGGAGCCTGGGGAGGACAAAAAAAGCCACCCCGCTCCCTGGAGGTCCTCCGGAGGTTTCAGGAGCTTCTCTGAAGGCTCCAGAGTGCAAACAACTGGCCCTACGGGCAAACCGGAAGTTCAGGAATGGACTTCCGGTTTGTTCGTAGGGCCGGTTTAAGTCCTCCTGAGCCTTTAGGGGCCCTCCAGAGGCTTCCCAGAAAGCTCCAGAGGACGAAAGGTCCAGAGGACGAAAAATGACCTCACGAGCAAACCAGAAGTCACTTCTGGTTTGCTCATATGGCCGGCTTAAGCCCTCCGGAAGGTGACTTCCAATTTGTGACTTCCGGTTTGCTCAAAGGGTCATTTTTCGTCCTCTGGAGCCTTCAGGGAAGTCTCTGGAAGTCCCCTGAAGGCCCCGGAGGCCTTAAACCAGCCCCATGAGGAAACCGGAAGTGACTTCTGGTTTGTCCGTTGGGTTGTTTTTAGTCCTTCCGGAAGTCCCTCGACAGCTCTGAAGGGCTTAAACTGGCCCTACGAGCAAACCGGAAGTTTGTTCCTGAACTTCCAGTTTGCCTGTAGGGCCATTTTTTTTGCATTCTGGAGGCTTCTGGGAAGCTCCAGAGGGCCTCCAGGGGGCGGGGGAGGCTGTTTTCCCCCTCCCCAGGGTCCTATAAAGCCTCTGGAGCCTGGGGAGGGCGAAAAAAGCTCGCAAAAAATGGGAAGAGCACCTGTCATGCATGCATGTGCGCTGGGGGAGGTTTTCACACATTCCATTCTGGGTGCTGCGTGCCCATGCATGTCCCCCTGCACTCCCCCCGCTTATGGCATATGAGCCAAAAAAGATTTGATATCGCTGGCATAGACCATTGCAAAGACATCCGGTATTTTTGAAGAAACAACAAGAGCATTGGAAGAATAGTTAAAGGACAGTAAAGAAAATGCACTGAAGATACTACACGATGAAGGCCTATCAAATCTCTCCTCTTTTTTTCTTCTCCTCTCCTCTTCCCCGTCCCCTCCCCTCTCCCCTCCCCTCTCCTCTTCGAAAACACATCAACACAAATCTTAAACTGAAACTCTTGCAAAACATTTCCATTTTTCAATAATATGCCCGATAACAAATTGTGTGTATATGTGAGAGAAAGAGAAAGAGAGATGAAGTAAAATGTGTATCTCTACAAGTTTGAATATAAATGATGCCACTCTGAATAAGTTAACATCTAAACATACCGATCGGCATTTTAAGAGGTTTTTTTTTTTGGTTCAACCTTTCAAGTATGAATCTAATTCTTGTTGATAGCATTGTGTTTTTTTTTTTTTAAATTAAATCTGTGGAATTTGGTTGCTATAGTATTACGCATATTAATATGTACATGAAAGAAACAATATCTAAGCATAAATAAATGTAGCTGGGTGTTGGAGGAAAAGAGTAGGAGGAGGAGAAGTTAATGAAAAGGCTAATGAACAATAAGAATAACAACAAGGAAAGGAAAACATTTTGTAGGAGGCAGTAAATCAAGAGGGAAGTTCCCATTTTCAAGGAATAACAGAAAAAAATACTTAGAAAATTTAATACAGAGCAAGTCCCTATCTGTGGAGAAGGTGTTGATTGTTTTCCTTTTTATAATAAACTTTTAACTCTACTTAGTGTACAACTCTCCTGATAAGAACCAATATATTTGGAATCTGTTGGGATTTGTTCTATGTTAATGAATTCTCTGCTTCCCATGATATAGAGGGCAGTAAAAAAAATTAATAATGTTGAGGGATCATTGTATGTGCATGTTGCTTTTATAAGACAGAAAGGAAAAATAAAATAAGCATAAATTGTAACAATCACCAAGAGGGATTCATGCATGGACTTCATGGCTTACCAGAAAAACAGAAAAGCCATTCTACAAACTTACAAAAAAACAGCCTTCTTAAAGTACCTAAAGTAATATATGGCTTCTTTAGCAACATAATTATCTATAAGTAATGAACATGACAAGAAACCTGGTATTATGCTGTACATTTCTTAAAGTGTCCTACTTTGCAATGCAGCCAATTTATTTTATTGAAAATGTTCTCTGGTCATTTTAATGAGCAATATCTTCAAGAAACTTCTGCAGGCTGAAGCAAGTTCCAAAGCTGTTATTAGTACACCTTCGAGTATAATCCTAAGTAGGCCGGTTGAAGTAACTGAACAATAGTTGGACCACCAGATTTCTAGTTATACGATTCAGTTTTAACAGAGCTTTACAAACCTGAATCAATTCATTTCACCCCAATGTTCCTCACTGAAATGAATGAACTAGGTAAAGCATCTCCAGCTTTAGATTCAACAAATGATATATAATGATCCCCATTTGGAGAATGAATCAGCTTTTGGAGCCAGTATATCCCAATCCAGTCCCATAAACCCAACAGAAACCTCCTTTCTAACCATTGTCCTCGCTGAAACTGCTGATAGTGATCCAAGTTCTACATTCAACTGTGACCTCAATTCACCGAAACTAAAGTCTATAACAATATATTCTGATCATTGATTGTTATTCGACATGTCTTTTTTATATTGAATTTTATTGACCAGAATCAGGAGGGCGGTAGACATTATGATCACAAACTGATTTGGAAAATGGTTTGCTCAGATCGTAATTATGAGAGTTGCCTAATAGATATCACACCAGTGGTGGGTTTCAAAGTTGTTTACTACCGGTTCTGTGAGCGCGGCTTATTTTGTGAGTATAGCTTGGCAGTCCTGTGACCGGGGTGGGAGTGGCTTGGCGGCCATGTGACTGGGTGGGAGTGGCCAATTTAGCCATCCATTTTTCCAATTTAGCAGTCCATTAAACAACACACAGCAATCCCCTTTTCTAATCTTTTTAATACTTTGCTCTAGGTTTTTTTTTACTGGGGGGAGAGGTTGGCAATGCCTGAGAATTTCTCCTCTGTTAGAGGCACTAAAATAACCAAGATGATATAAAGTCTCCTGCTGGAGCAGTGGGTTGGACTAGATGACCTCTGAGGCCCCTTCCAGCCCTGGATTGCTGTGCTGTTTCAAAGCATCCTCTGAAGCTGCATCTAGTGACAGGTTTGTGGTCCTTCCTTCCTCTCCTTTTTTTCTCTCTCTCTCCCTCCCTCCCTCTATCCATCCATCCATATCTCATTCACTTTCCCGTGCCCTTTTCTCCCTTCCATCCCTCCCTCTCTCTCCTTCCTTCCTTCCTTCCTTCCTTCCTTCCTTCCTTCCTTCCTTCCTTCCTTCCTCCCTTCCTTCCTTTCTCCCTTCCTGTGAAGAACCCCAGAAAGTCTTTGGCAGGAGGAAGGAAAGCAAGACATTATGAAACTGAGAACATTCCCATTGATCATCTGGCATTCTTAGAGCTCCACTATTGATCAGCTTAGCCTGAGCTTAAGGATAGCAGCTAGCAGAGGTCTTCAACCTTGGCAACTTTAAGACTTGCGGACTTCCAACTCCCAGAATTCTCCAGCCAGCAGAGCTGAATTCTGGGACTTGAAGTCCACAAGTCTCAAAGTTCCTAAGTTTGAAGACCTCTCTGCTCCATGCACTTGGGGATCCCCAAATGGATTTCTTTCTTTCTCTCTTGACCCCCCCCCCCACACACTTTTGCTCCCAGGGGGCTGCAATGAGGCTTGCTAGCACCCCCCTATGCTCTGTTTTGGGCCTGGCAGGCTTGCCTGAAGCCAGCTGGGAGCCAAATTGGGGCTCGTGGGGATCCTGGAAGGGGTAGGGGAAGGGAAGGTTGAGAGCCCGGGGGGGCAGAAAGCTGGGGGGGCTAGCGAGACTTACCTGTAGGCAGGAGGAGGAGGCAGCTCAGCTTAGGCAGGCAAGGCAGCTTACGCAAGGAAGCCACCTGGGAATTGAGGAGTGACTGGATGGGCCATGTGGGCGAGGCATTTGCACTTAAAACTTAAGCATGCGCACAACATTAAAAAGGAAATAAATTACATATTTTTCAATGAAGATTGTTCTGTGCATGTGCAGAACAGAAAACTAAGATGGTTCTGTGGAGGATAGAACTGTTAAGGTCACGTGTCCGCCGGAGTTACTATCTATTCGTCCTATCTGAACCGAATAGGTGGGAGCCCACCTCTGTATCACCTTGCCAATGTTGACAATTACAAGGGGGAGGGGGGAGGAGAAGAGAAGGAGAAAGAGAAGAATCATCATCCAGTTGCCTTTTGCAACAAATCACCTCTGGGACTTTCCAAACAGCGTTAGCTTCTTTGTTTTCAAATGACTTTTTTCCCCAATTAATTCACAACCATACATTATAATAATGTTGGCAAAATTACTCTTGGAATAGAACCATTGTCAGCGTTCCAAATATCATGCTGAATTAAATCGGAGTCCAAGGCAGAGCTATCCTTAAAGTTCCAATTTAATAAGACAGACATGTTAGCACGAACTGTGGAATCCCAATTCTGAAAAGCTTCCTGGGATTCCACCCAGTTGAAAGTTCACAATCTTATCCCCACACCCATAAATCTACCACATGGTTCCAATCTTCTTTGGCCATGCTGGCATCTCCACCCAACTGGTTCCGGTCAGGTGCAGAGGTGTGGAGACAAAAGATGACCTTGGGCTTCTAGAAAGGAATGACAACAACACATTCCACCATTCTACTCCTTTCTATTCCCCCCTCCCAATTGCTACACTAATGAAACAGCATAGTGAAATAATAGAGAGAGCGTGGCAGGCCAAAGATCCTGAAAAGGAATATGACTGCAGGCCTGACAGCCATCCAAGGTTGTTTTCTTTTAACAACATTAGAAAATATTGGTAGAGCCTTTTCCCATTTACAGAAGACAGGTTTACAGTGCATCATGAAATTAGTCTTGTTCTCCAAACCTCTTTCCCATCCTGTGGCTTCACAAAAGAACTTGAATGAGATTTTGTTTGTGACGCAGATTGTTATCTTTGATCTTGCTACAAGCCAGCCCAAGCATTGAATAAAGAAACCATTATCTAATTGTCTTTTTTTTAAAATAAAAAAAATGGAAATGATGCTGGAGATGTCAATGTTCTGATTTTTAAATCATGAGGAGAATGATGGGAAATTGAGAAGGCGAGGTGAGTAGATTTCCGTATTAGTTGACCTGAGACCATTCCAATGGGGTCAGTCATTTATAAAGACAGAATTTCCAGGGTGAAAGTTTAATTAGAACAAGACAAAGGAAGCTACACTGGTGTTCCTGGAAGCCTCAATATATTCCTTGTTTGCTATTGTTCAGCTCATGAATATTCTGCTTCATAACCAACAAAAAATTTAATAAGCCATTTTCCATATTTTCGCTTACGACTGACATAAATATGGTTCCCTGTTTCCATTTAATGAATAGGTTTCTAGCAATGATTGCAATTTCTTTTACCTGATTAGAAAATTGGCGGCCGTGTAAATGACAGTGCTGTTTGCCATTTATGACATGCCAATTATCTTCCAGCCTAGAAAAATCAGTGCCATTTGCTAGTAATAGAGAGATTTGCTAATTAACATTAGAGATTTCTTATTACCCACTCCCGGAGTGGCCAAACAACAAACGGCTACATAATTTATTATCATGTAATATCAATCTACTCCTTTTTTTGGTCTTCTAAACTTACATTTTATTCAAATTAGATCTATGAAATGAGAATAATAAAATATATCAAGAAATATGACTAATAAAATTTGCTTTCTTGCGTTGGTAATGTACTCAGATTCCAGGAAAATGAAACTTCTTTAAGAAAACTTTTTAATGGGTAACAGCTGCATATGCTGCACTTTTCTTCAGCTGAAATATATTCTCTATATATATAAAAAATGGCTAAACATGGAATCCTGGGTGGACAATATATACTATTCCTATTCTCTAGACACTGAGCTATTCTGCTTTCTCACAGGGTCTTGATTTTTATATATAGTTTTTATTCTACTAACCTATTATTTTAAAAATCAAAATATTATCTTCACTTCTCTTGTCTGTCTATCTGTGTATGTATCTGCACATAAATATCACTTTTGACATCAAAATGAAGAACCACAACAGTATGAAAAGAGAGAAAGAAAGAAAAATAGGAATGACCAAGTAACAGTATTTAAATCCTCCACAGATCTTAGTTTTATATTCTTACAAAGAAAAGGTTGGGTAAAAAGGTGAGTTCCTTCATATGTTGGTGCATAAAACAGTTTGGAGGGTTATTTGCAGTGGTGGGTTTCAATTTTTTTTAGAACCTCTTCTGTAGGTGTGGCCTGCTTTGTGGGAGTGGCTAGGCAGCCATGTGACTGGGTGGGCGTGGCCAACTTGTAAAATGTGGTGAAACTCAATTAACAACGCTCTTGCTTAGCAACCAAAATGTTGGCTCAGAAACTCTGTCATCTGAAGCACGCAAGTCTTAAAGCTGCCAAGTTACAAGACCCTTGCACCCCTAACCTTTAGGAAAAAAACACCAGGGGTGTTCAAACTTGACAGCTTTAAGACTTGTGGACTTCAACTCCCAGAATTCCTCACTCTTCATCTTGATGATGTGCAGACGGGCAGGGGGAGGGAGCTGGAACCAGTCCTAAGCGGCACTTTAGATTTGTGGAACCTCTTCTATAGAAGAGGTTAAAACTGGCAGGAACCCATCCCTGACAAACAGTGGAACAGCTGTCATGGGATCAAGTGAAATAGTCCTGTATTCTGTTGCAGCAGAGTTTTTACTAAGTTTTGTTCCCTTGTGCCAGGCACTAGCATATGCCAAACAATGTACAACAGGAGACAAAAAAATTAATCTACAGTTGTTGTATGGGGTGCCCAGGTAGAATCATATGGAAAAAAATAAATCCTGAATTGAAGGTTGGTATCGTGTTCTTAGCTCATTTACATTGGTGGTCACTAATATTTCAGAGTTTCTAAGGTATTTTGAAAAGGATTGTGTTCCTTTTTCCCCGCCAGTTTTATAAATTGGTTGTCAGAGTGGCTATAAGTAATTGACAAATGATCATTTTGTAGCTTGTAGTAAAACTATAGGAGGGCTACAAATCAAATTATTCCCCCATTATCCTAAATACCTGACAGAGGTGTTGACTAACTCTGAAAATACAAAACAATGTCATTAATACCTCTGTCTGAATTCTGTCTCTTATCATCACATACACATACACACTTCAGTTATTTCAGAATAGTACCATTTTCCCCTTTAATTTTTATACTGAGACATCCCATCTATAACATACAATCACATATCCCCATCACGCTTTTTTTTTGCCATTCTTGCCATTCTCTCAACTAATCTTGCCACAGCTTTTTGCAATCTTCATAATATCTGCCTCAATCTCCCTGCCATTTCATCCTTCATCCACTCTTCTTCAGTTATCCCAGCTTCAAGAGGGAATGACAATAGGTGTTGTCGTCCCTTTCTTTTTCTTTTGGATGTATGATTGGAAGAACACAATTTTTAAAGCATTTTTGCTGAGTCAAAACTTAAAAAAAATAATGCAGGCAACAGGTGCAAAATATGTATTGTTAGTAATGAGAGACATTTTAACTATGGCTGTTTTAACACCATACTGTACAGTTTAAGACTTGCACTTGATTTGAGTATAATAATGAGCCTCTTTGGATTATCCTCATACATTTCAGATCTTGAAATTTCCCCTTTTCCCTTCTTATAAATGGTTGATGCTTTTTTTGCTACATAAAGATCCACACTCAGGCAGTCCACTTCCCCCTGATTATTATATGTATATATATTAATGAAATATCTTGAACGAGTCCAGATATATTTTACGAGAAGAGTCCTCCACTCCTCTGTTTGCAACAGAATCCCTTATGCCACAAGACTTGAAATTTTGGGCTTAGACAATTTAGAACTTTGCTGTCTTCTATCTGACCTAAGTGTAGTACATAAAATTATCTGCTACAATGTCCTATCTGTCAATGGATACTTCAGCTTCAACCACAACAACACACAAGCATATAATAGATATAAACTTATGGTAAACCGCTCCAAACTTGATTGCCGAAAATACGACTTCAGCAACAGAGTTGTCAATGCCTGGAATGTATTACCTGACACTGTGATTTCTTCCCCAAACCACCAAAACATTAACCTTAGACTGTCTACTGTTGACCTCACCCCATTCCTACGAGGTCTTTAATGGGCATGCATAAGATCACCAGTGTGCCTACCATCCCTATCCTAATATTCCCTTGTATTCATATTCATTCCATGTATTCATAATCATGTCTATACTTATATCTTATCTAACTCATGCTTGATGAAATAAATAAATAAAATTAAAACAATATGTATATAAAGTGGTATGAATGGGTTACTATAGCATGAATCAGTAAGGGCAAGGCAATCCAAAATATTGCAATGATTAAAAAGTCAAATAGCATTTGCAGTTTATTGCTAGCTTGCTCACTAATGTGCTTGCTATGTGAAATGTAGTGGGACTTGAGTTTTAATGAATGAAAGGCAATCCTATTTAAACCCATGAGTTACGCTACTGACCAGCTACCAAACAAGCATTTTTCCCATTCAAAGAAAGTAATATTGTATAATTTGGAATCATTAGCTCTGCTCATTCTTTTTTTTTCTTTCTTTTTTCCTTTTTGGCCTTTGAGGATCATAATTCTTCCTAGTCTGTTTCCCTGACATTCCATGCTCATTAGTAATCATTTGAATATCTAATTTAAATTGAACTGGCTAGGCAATTCCTCTGTTTGAATACTCCTTTCCTTTAATATCCTCTCATTCTAATTCCAAAGATTTATATGTACTGTTTAGATTTCATATTGCACTGACCTTTCTCTACATTGTGGATACTCTGCTTATTTTTCTCACCCGTTTAAGTATTCACATTTTGCCCATGCTGTTTAAGTATCTAAATAAGCTGCATTAAAAGCTAGAATTTGTACTTTGCATAAACAGGATACATAAAGACTTGTGATCATATTTACTAATATTTCAAGAGTATAATTTGCATAGATCAAAGTGTGATTTTTATTTTTATTTTTAAAAAACCAAGCATATGCAAATAATAAAAGGAGCCTGCTCAAATACTGGTTAATACCGCAATGCTGCTGTTTCTGAGAAGGTCCCCAGGTGTCACAGGATAGATCCAACACCTGGAAAGGGGGAAGGATGCCCTTGAAGGGTCAGTACTATCCTTGCATCCTTCTATCTCTCTCTTCACCACCACCCAAGATCATACAGAAATGTGTTTTGAAGTGCAAATGCTGATGGGATGTATGTCATGTGTGAACTGATTGATGGCTTAGATTCATGAAATAAAAAGCTCTCTAGAAGTGGGCTTGGACATTTTGTTGAATGTCAAGTGGAAACTGTTCTTGGTGTGTGTGTTTGGGGGGGGGGGGAGACAGACATCTGAAGAGTGAGTGAGAAATGGTTATGTGTTCATGGATGAGATGATGGGATTTCATACTCTTTCCTAAAAAGGAGATCACATTTTTCCTAAAGTGGAATTCTTGGAATTGATCGCAGCTCCTGTTCACCTAGCAAAAAGGGGGTGAGGGAGAAGCACCCCTCTCTATGAAATGCAATGGTTTTAGAAAATATATTAGTTCCCACTGAAACTTCAGAGAGCTACATTAAGTGAAAATATTTTCCCCTCCCCTTCTTCGAATGTATTAAAATTGTGACTACTTACTAAGTGTGGGTGAACTTTCTATAGATAATGGATGACTCTACTTAAGGGCTGCAAGCTACAAGCTGAGAGAGAGAGAGCAAGAGAGAAATGGGAGCAAAATGCATAGTTATTTGTGTTGTCTAATCCATCATTTCGTCTCTTAAAAAAGTATGTGTTGGGTCTGACTTTGCAAGGTTTTATTGTATCACATTACATTTCAAAGACTACTGATATACTACATTGATTTCACATTATGAGCTTTCTGCCTTCAGAGTTAAGAAAAATAAAACAAGAACAAAATGGGATGATGTTTGCAACAAGACAATAAAAAACTTTGTTTATTACCTTCAATATTAGGGGGGGAAATGTGTTAAGTACTGGAGTCTTCCATGTCATTGACTTACATTGCGGGTTCCTGATTGGCTGAGATCTGACCAGCCAGCTGACAGGGAATCCCGTTATCCTATTGGTTAAAGGGCTGTCAGCTGTCCTGAGCTGTTTGCCAGTTCGGGGTTTGCCTTACATTGAGTTGTATGTCACTGTAAATAAAGGTTGTGTTAGCATCAACCTGCCTTGCCTCTCAATCCCTGTAGCTGCCTCGTTCTCCCTACAGAACAAATGATTTCCTCCCTTTAAAATATGGCTGTTTGAAAGATTCAGTCTTGCAAGTCTATCTCTAGTTCAGTGTTTCTCAACCTTGGCAACTTGAAGATGTCCGGACTTCAACTCCGGACATCTTCAAGTTGCCAAGGTTGAGAAACACTGCTCTAGTTACATGTAATAAATATTGGATTTGTACTGCTAAGTTTAGTTTAAGGAAATGTTTGGTTTATGTTCATTCTGATAAAATTATCCAACAAAGATCGAGTTCAAAACTATTTTCTAGTAGAGTTAAAAGTAAAGAAAATATTTTCTTTCAACCAGGCTTTATTGTGCCATTCCTTAAAAATTTCCTTTATTTAATACACCTTAATATTTCTTTTCGATGCTTTTTAAAGTAAGATTGCTTAAAGGATATGGTTTTACACAACACTGATATGAAGTAACCTAATACACATTTTAATGTATGGTTTTCATCTTAGGCATTCACCATCTTTCACACTCTTTAAAAATTCTTATATAATTCACAACTCCAAGTGTGTTTATAAGGGTTAAAGAAAAATATTAGATATACGTATGTTGAAAAAAAAACACCTATATTTAAGCTATGCATTTATCTCAAACTTTAAAGTTTGAGAGGGTTGCACCCAAAAAAACAAAACCGCAACCCACACCCAATTTTAGAAAAAAACTTTATCTTGCTGCAAACACTGGGCAAATATTTTCTTCTTTCTTTTCTTTTCTTTCTGTCTGATCAAACTCCCCATCATCCTTCCTCAAAAAAACAACAACTTCTTTTAGAACAAATATGATATACATTAGGACAGTGGTTATCAAAGTATAGTTTGGGAACCCCTGGAAACTGGTGAGATCCTTTCAGAAGTCTGCAAAGTCTGCAAATAAATAAATATTTTTAAGTATCTTAGTTTTAATTTCTAATACGATATTTTTTTAATATTATGAGTGTATCAGCTATCCCTATTCTGCAGCACGGAGAATGTCTGAATTTTTTGTGTAGTTTACTACACTGTAGTAAACTCTACAACTCTACAACTGTAAACTCATTAGCTCAGCTACTGCTTTTCAAGTCAAACTGTCTCAACAATAAGGTGGAAAATATTTTAATTTTTCTAATCCTGTATTTGGGAAAGCTTTTTAATATTGACGGAGGGACGACGCACAGCCAGGTTCCAACAAACAACTTGGTTTATTCAGGTCGACAGCGATTCAAAGAACGAAAACTCGCGCCAAGGTATTTATACTATTTTTTAACCAATCACCGGCCGGGGACGAGACAGCAACCGCTGACGTCAGTCCCACGGCCAATTAACAGTAACGTTCAGCCGGCAACACCCTCTGGGGCTCTCAGCCAATCAGAGAGCCAGAGGGTGTTACTGGCATCATGAATATTTAACCAATATTTAACACCCCTTTCCCCCAGTTCTGCGCATGCCCGAAACGGAGCATGCGTAGTCCTTAAGGTACGCTGGGCGGCGCCGGACCCGCCCAGATCTTCTCATTCCAGGGGAAGTCGTCGGCGGAGGAGGACCTCCTCGTGGTAGCTCCTCCCCGAAGGGAGTGCAGCTCCGAGGCACGCCATTTCGGGAAGGCCCAGAAGGCGGGCTCAACTGTAAATGTAGGTTTGGCCGTGGGGGCGTGTCATTGGTCGTAGGAGGGACCCTCTGGGTAGTGATCTCGGATTGAGCTGTTGGGCCGGCGTCCTTGTAGCTGGCACCTGGGTAGGCAGGGCCTGGTGTGGCGAAGGCCCTCGTTTGCGGTCTTTCGGTTTGAGGACTTTGTGGTTGATACAGGAGGGGGCCTGGTGTGGCGAAGGCCCTGAGGTGCGGTCTCACGGTTTGAGGACTTTGTGGTTGGTGCAGGTTGAGGCCTGGAGTGGCAAAGGCTTCACATTGCAACCCCGGTACTGCGGTGTTGTCACTCTGGGGTTCGCGGCCACCAGCCTGCGACGGGAGACGCCTCCTTAGTTGATCCAGGTGGCGTCTCCATTGGGATCCATCAGCCAATTGGATCCTAAAAGAACATGGGCCGGTCAGGGCAACGACAGAACCAGGCACCCATCTTGGTTCCCCCGCAAAGGACCGAGCCCACACAGAATCCCCTAACTTAAAGGACCGGGGAGGGAGAACCCCCAGATTGCTCGGCTGATCCCCTGAATAGAGCGGGTGAAGCCTATCCAGGGGAGTCCGCAGGCGCTGGCCCATCAAGAGCTCCGCGGGGCTTTTGTTGGTAGCTGGGCAGGGGGTGGAATGTTGGCTTAGCAGGTAAGCCGCCACCCTCGCCTGCCAATCGCCCCGGTCCATGCGGCTCAGCGCCTCCTTTGCTGAGCGGACCGCCCGTTCTGCCCGGCCATTGCTGGCCGGGTGGTACGGGGCTATGGGCGCATGCCGGATCCCTTGCTCGGCCAAGAACTCCTGGAAGGTGGTGGATGTGAACTGGGGCCCATTGTCCGAGACCATCACGTCCGGCAACCCATGGGTTGCGAACAGTTTCCGTAGAGCCCTGACCGTACTCTCGGCTGTGGTAGAGCCCATGAGGACTAGCTCCACCCACCGAGAGTAGGCATCCACCACAACCAGGAAGTTCTGGCCGTGGAAGGGACCGGCGAAATCGATGTGGAGGCGAGACCATGGGCCTCTCGGAGCCTCCCACTCACGAGCAGGCCCGGCAGGGGGGTTGGGCCTGGATAATTGACAGGTCGTGCAGCGGCCTACATGGGCCGCTATCTCTGTGTCCAGCAAGGGCCACCAAACATAGCTACGGGCTAACGCCTTCATTCGTGCTATGCCCAGGTGGTCCTTGTGGAGCAGATCCAGAACTAGTGGCCGGAGCGCGGTGGGGATCAGCACCCGATCCCCCCAGATGAGACACCCCCCGTGGAGGGATATCTCGGCCTGACGATTTTTAAAGGGCTGGAAGCCCTCTGCCACTTTGTCTGTTGGCCATCCCCTTAAAACCCAGGAAGAGACCTGGGACAGGATCGGATCGGCCTTCGTGTGGGCCGCCACATCCGCGGCGGAGAGTGGGAACCCGGAGGTGGCAATGGAGAGGACAGAGAGAGAGGGAACGGGGGCGGTGTCCGTCTCCGGTAGTGGGCAACGGCTGAGGGCATCTGCATGCCCCAGCTGTTTGCCTGGACGGTAGAGCAACGTATAAGAATACGCTGCGAGGAACTCCGTCCAGCGAGTCATACGGGGGGATAGAATGGTGGGGGTCGGCTTGTCGCCTGCCAAAAGCCCAAGGAGTGGCTTATGGTCGGTGACAAGAGTAAAGTGCCGACCGTAGAGGTAGTCGTGGAACCTCTTAATCCCGGACACTGCAGCCAGAGCCTCCTTGTCGATCTGACTGTAGTTGCGCTCCGCCGAGGAGAGTGTCCGGGAATAAAAGGCCACAGGGGCTTCTGAGCCATTAGGGAGGATATGGCTCAGGACCGCCCCTACACCAAATGGGGAGGCGTCACACGCCAGCGTCAGGGGCATCCCATCATGATACTGAATGAGGACTGCCGATGACGTTAGCGTCTCTTTGACAGCCGCGAACGCATGCGCTTCGCGGCTTCCCCAGCACCAGGCCGCGGATCGGTCGAGCAACCGATGCAGCGGCTCGGCTAGTGACGCCTTGTGAGGAATAAAGGGGGCGTAGAAATTGAGCAGCCCTAAGAACGCCTGTAGCTCCGCCCTGGAGGTGGGAGCAGGGGCGTTCTTAATGGCGGCAATTTTAGAGGGTGTAGGGTGAATGCCTTGGGCATCTATTAAGAAGCCCAAGAATTCTACCCTAGGGACAGCAAATGAGCATTTGCTGCGTTTTAATTTTAATCCCGCGCCCCTGAAACGACAGAGGACCTTCCTTAATATTTCGATGAGTTCTGAGCGGCTCGTTGCAGCGATCAGAACATCATCGAAATATGGAACTACCCCCGGAAGTCCATGGAGCAGGCGCTCCATGAGACTTTGGAAGATCCCCGGGGCCACGGACACACCGAATTGTAGGCGGCGACAACGGAAAGCCCCACGATGGGTGACGATGGTCTGGGCAGCCGCCGCATCGTCATCCACCGGGAGCTGTTGATAGGCTTGCGCCATATCCAGTTTGGCAAATATGCAACCCTGCCCCAAGGAATGGAGCAGGTGTTGCACAACAGGGACTGGATAGGGGTTTGCCTGAAGGGCCAAGTTGATCGTCGACTTGTAGTCGGCGCAGATTCTCACCGAGCCGTCCGGTTTGATCGGGAGGACTATGGGTGTCTCCCATGGAGCATGATCAACTGGCTCGATGACACCCTGCGCCAATAATTTGTCAAGTTCGGCGTCAACCTTGGCCCTTAAGGCAAAGGGCACCCTGCGGGCTTTCAGCCTAATGGGAGCAATCTGAGGATCCAAACTAAGGGAGATGGGGGTTCCCTTGTAGCACCCGAGCTGTCCATCAAACACATCAGAGAACTCCTGTAGGACGTCCTCAATTGAAGAAGAATTTACCCGGTGCACCCCCCCAATGGACAATCCCAGTGCCGGAAACCAGTCAAGGCCAAGAAGGGCCGGCAAGTCATTCTTTACAATGATGATTGGAAGCTCCCCCTCAAACCTGCCATACTTAACAGGAATAGGAAAGGATCCCAGAACAGGGATCAACTTTCCCTGGTAGTCCCTTAAGAGTACCCGGGATGGGGCTAACTTAGTTTGGGATACTGTAGGGCAGAGGTGGGAGAACATGTCCCAGGACAATAATGATCGGGAGGAGCCAGAGTCCACCTCCATTTGGCAAGGCTGACCTGCCAGGTGGACATTGGCTGTAATTTTGCGGGACCCCGAGGAGGCTTGATTGATGGAACTTTCCACTTCTTGCGGTTCGGACACGTTGTGGCAGTCGTCTCCTCTGCGGGTTGGTTTCGGTGGCTGCTGGCGGCGCTGCTGCGACTTGTGTCTCTCATTAGCTTGAAAGAAGGCAGGGGCCGGCAAGGAGGCTCGGCAGACTTGGGCGATGTGCCCCTGCCTCTGACAGCGGCGGCAGATTGCGTTTCTGAATTGACATGTTTGGCGGTCGTGGCGGCCTCCGCAACTAAGGCAAGACACCTTGGAGTTTTGCGGTGTGGCGGCTGATGATGCAGGTTGCTTCCGCCGCGGCTGGGCACGGACTTGGCCGACGTTGTCGGGCTCCAGGTCCTCAGAAGGTGTAAAATCATCATAGTCAATGTCGTGCACTTGTGAGGCCGGTGGAGTGAATGGAACGTGCCCTGGTGTTTGAGATGACAGCTGTAGCCGCTCCAAATCAGCTGTTGATTGCTCAGAGAGCTCAGCTGCTCTGGCGATCTCTACTGCCTGGAGTAGTGTAATGTCGTGATGACGGAACATGCGGCTTCTTAAGTGTACATCCCGCACTCCGCACACGAACTGCTCGACTAAATTTTCTTCGAGGTTCGAAAAATCGCACTGGGCCGCCACAGTGCGCAGGGCTTCCAAAAATTGACTAATCGACTCCCCCGGCTTCTGTACTCTTCTCCGGAACGCGAAACTGCGGGCAATTTTGGAAGGCGTTGGGGCATAGTGCCCCTTCAATTTCGCCATCAAGTTGTCCCAGCCTAATTTGTATGCCGGTCTGGGAGCAGCCATAGCTCTGGCTGAGGCGAACATTGAGGGTTCGCAGCATGATAAAAAGAAGCTGCACTTCTCCTCATCTGTTTGAGCCTGGTTTTTGGTAGCGATTAAATAAGTTTCAAAACGCTCCATAAATCCTTCCCAGGATTCGCCGGCGGAGCCAAAAGGAGCGAAAGGCGGCAAGGAATTCATATTAATTAAAAAGTTCGGCAGGCTGAAGTGTTAGGAGCGGAGTGAAGGAGGTCGTGACAGGAAATTCGTGACAGGAATTTTCCTTCAGCGTTCGGTGCCGGCGCGAATAGCGACTTATGGCAGCTAGCTGATAAGACCTCTCTTTCTCTTTAACCTAGGCTTGCGTGGAATCGCTACATCCCACCTTCGTCGCCAGTTTTTTAATATTGACGGAGGGACGACGCACAGCCAGGTTCCAACAAACAACTTGGTTTATTCAGGTCGACAGCGATTCAAAGAACGAAAACTCGCGCCAAGGTATTTATACTATTTTTTAACCAATCACCGGCCGGGGACGAGACAGCAACCGCTGACGTCAGTCCCACGGCCAATTAACAGTAACGTTCAGCCGGCAACACCCTCTGGGGCTCTCAGCCAATCAGAGAGCCAGAGGGTGTTACTGGCATCATGAATATTTAACCAATATTTAACAAAAGCTACTAGTGAAACCAGTGAAAGTACAAACCCTCTGGGAAGAGGTTTGGGGTGACAGTTTTCCTACTGAGTAGCAACAAAATGGAATGAGACAAATTTATATCAAGATTATTTGTTTTGTTTTGTCTGACTGAGATGATTTGGAATCTGCATTTCACGATTTTCATTCAGATTAAGTAACAGTTGGAGAACCACAAATATTTTCAATGTTTGTTAAATGTGTTGATTTAATGGAGATACACGATGGGAAAAAATGGGAGGGGTTGTAGAAAATCTTACAGCTGCTTTGTCTGACATCTTATAAAATACCTTCCCATTTCTGTTCAGTTTAGTCTGATTAGCAATCTTTTCCAAGATGCTTTTTTTCAATTCTTTAACTGTCAGTGGCTGGAATTTTCTAGATCAGGAGTGAGCAATTAATTTCCCGAATGGGACACATGAGAAACTGGGACACTTGTGGAAGGGTGACGCCATCCCTTGCTACTTCTCTCTTGTCACCAAGACCCAAGGTGGTGCAGTGGTTAGAGTGCTGTACTGCAGGCCACTTCAGCTGACTGTTATCTGCAGTTCGGCTGTTCAAATCTCACCGGCTCAAGGTTGACTCAGCCTTCCATTCTTCCGAGGTGGGTGAAATGAGGACCCAGACTGTGGGGGCGATATGCTGACTCTGTAAACCGCTTAGAGGGGGCTGAAAGCCCTATGAAGCGGTATATAAGTCTAACTGCTACTGCTATTGTCATTACTGGTCTCCTGTGAAAAATAACAAAACCATAAATAAGCCGTCTACTCCAGGACTAAATGGTGAGGATATAACTTTTTTTGACATGTTGCTTTCTAATACACCTGCATGACTTTGCCTAAAGACAATATTGTTCATTCTTTGCTGGCATATTATTTTCCTTCTTTGAGAAAATTGCTGGTATATATTAGCTGTGCAGTGCTGTAGATTTAAACAAGGCTAAACAAAATTACTGTAAGGAAATACCTTCTTATTATATGACACAGATGTGTGTGTGTGTGTGTCGTATAATATATACATAATAGATAATACGTATGTATGTATGTATGTATGTATGTATGTATGTATGTATGTATGTATGTATTTAGTGTCACAAACCCTGGTATGCCCAAACATGGGAGGAAGTCCACTGCTTCCATTCTCTGTCTATCGGCTCGTCACAAGAGACCATCCAGACAGAAAGCCAATATTTTTACTGTTGCCTTTGTTACATTTGCGTTGTATTTGTGCTGATAAATAAATAAAGGGAGACTAGTATAGCTTTATTTCAAGCTATTTAGCTCTCATCAGCTAGCCCTACCCTTACTGGGATTCGAACCTGGGCTGTATTACATATTAGGTGGTTGTGTTAACCACTAAACCACAAGGTTTTCATCCTTTATCAGCTGAGCCAGGGAAATAGGTATGTATTTAGTGTCACAACCCAGTGTTTAGTGTTAACTAACACACACACACACACACACACAATTTTTCATTCTTTCCTTTGCTGGGTACTTAAGTTTGTAAAATACAATGAATTATGTTCCTAAATGAGATCAGTTTTCCATTTGTGATCCTAATTCATGAAATTTGTGGAAAATATTTTCCACTTCTTTTAACTGATTTCAAGTTGTAATAACAAATTTTATTCTACAGTTCTACTCTTCCAGAGTAGAAATCTACGCTTTGATTTCAATACAGAACTTTGATGGTACAGTTGCATTAAAATTACTGAAAATCACTTCAACTCAACAGATGTAAACTGAAGATTTCTTCAGATGTTCTTGTTTGCAAGAAGTTTACATGTAGAGAATGAAAAATAATGTATAATGTACTTGTGGCATGTATCATAATGCTATTTAAACAGGGTTTAAAATTAGGGAAGAAAGCTAGTGTGGTGTAGTGATTAAGGTATTAGGCTAGGAGCTAGGAGACCATGACTTCTCCTTCCACCTGAGGTACAAAGAAAGAGTGATGACCTTGGACCAATCACTCCCTGTCTACCCTGGAAAGCAGGCAATGGAAAGACCCAGTTTGGTATAATGAATATGATAGCAAGCTAGAAACCAGTAGAACATGAATTTTCATCTCGCCTTAGGCACAAAGGCTGACCTATGACCTTGATCCAGATTTAACACCCTAGAAAACAGACAATGTCAATCCATTTCTAAAATTTGGTCAAGAAAACTACAGAGACTTGCCCAGGTAGTCACCAGGAGTCACGTTTGCTTTAGCACCAAAAAATAACAACAAACAATAACAGTGAGGAGCAGGATGGAAATAGATGAATGATACGAATGGAATTAACTGAAAGAAGCATGCAAAGATAAAATAGTAAAAGGTCTCTGATGCCTTGACTCAACTCTGCAAATTTGGAATGATGAATGGGGAAAAAAATTGAAACATCCAGTCCTAAATCATGAATGCAGTTCTACTGCAATAGAGACATCCATTCCAATCATAATTTTAAATGTTGCTATTTGAGCCTGATTCTAGTGCTATAATGGAGGGATTTTTCAACTACGTTTTGTTGCAGAAAAACACTGTGCAAACTGGAAATAGTTTAACCTTGTCTAGTATATAGTCCCATCTTCTTGTCTCTTCATTAAGGAGCTGGTGTTCCATTCAGGGAACGTATATAAATGTTCTTCACCCCCCACCCCCAGATGGGCAGGAAAGGAGAGAGTTTATGTTGAACAAGACAGAGAAAATCAAAGGAAAGATACTATGGTTTAGGGAGTCATTCTGCTCTCATGTGTTATCTGTGATTTTGCTCCCTGCAAGTATCTGTTCAATTTATGTTCATTTGCAGCACAATACAATGGAATGAATTCACTTACTCAGGACTGTGTACATTGAATACCAACTGTGCCTTTTCAGCACAGTATGCTGTTTTCTCAGCCCTTTGGGAAAGGATTATTACAGTTGATTTAGTACTTCTTAGTGAAGCCAGTGGATGCACTTGATCCTCTTCCATCATTCATGCGTTCTTATTTTTAACACAAGGGAAGATTTCCATACATTTTATAATTTTTTTTGGAATAAAATATACCTCTCCACCTGAAGGCCTGTTGGAACAATCAGTTTTTTTCAGCCACCCTAAAAGCTGAGTAGGGTGGAGCCATTTCGATCTCAGGGAGAATCCTGTTGTAGATGAAGGGAGCATCAATAATCATCCCAAGCTCTTTAAAGCCAAAAACATAAATAAAAATGCAAGAATCAAGACAGGAGGAAAAAAAGGTTATATGGCAGAATCAATAGATCCTTACACTTATTTTCCTAGATTTTGACTTATATATATGGTTTAGTACAATGGTGAAATCTAAATTTGTTTGCTGCCAGAACTGTGGGTGTGGCTTGGTGGTAAGGTTATGTGACTGGGTGGGTGTGGCCAACCTTTTTACACATTTTAAAGCATTTTTTTTCCTGCCGGTTTGGGCGAATAGGCAGGAAAAAATGCTTTAAAAAGTGTCTGTGTGGAAAGCTTCCTATTGTGACTCAGCAGAAGTTTGCTGTGAGTTGAGTTGGGATGCAGGAATATTGCTCCAGCTGTTGCTCGTTAGTGTCATCTTCTGGAGATAAAAGGACGGATGGTGCCACGCCCTGGGTGCAGAAGTCAACGTTCATTCATTCGTTCGTGGTTCGTCGTTCATCGGTCGTGGTTTGTTTGTGAGAGGCACTTGGATAAGTGATTTGCTTTCTGTAACCATGATTCAAATAGACACTTGGAGAAGTGATTTGCTTTCTTTCTGTAAACCTGGTGTTGCTGTAAGAGCTCTTTGTTTTTGCATTCTGCTGCGTAACCTTTTTGCCAGAGACTTTATTTATGTTTATTTTGGACTCACAGCCAGCGTGAGCCAGGACTGATAAAGTTATTTCCTTTTAAGTCTGTCTGACTGTCTCTGTCTCGAATGATATGATTGTTGTGTGTTTTTAAATTATGTATTGTTATGTTTTGTCTTTTTATTTTCTGTCTGTATCCCCATTCCCTGATTTGAATTGTGAGCCGCCCTGAGTCCCCTTCGGGGGGAAAGGGCGGCATATAAATATAATAAAATCAAATCAAAATCAAATCAATTCCTTCTGGGTATTTTTCTACATACCAAGGACTCAATGCTGATATGCCTTTTCACTCATTCCTTCTGCAACTCAGTACCAGATTCCACCACACATACAGTTGTATATGCCCACAGATAGCATTAATACATACCTATATGGACCTCAACTCTATTGAAAAATTCTGCCAGATTATGAAAGTCTAAAACAATACCAGGATTCCCACTATTTCTGGCAATTTTTTTTGGCATCCATAGAAAGAAAGACCATCTGAATGCCATTAAAAAGTTGGAAAGTTGTTTGCATTGCCCTGAACTGTGACATCTTTGGAATGAATTACTTAATATTAAGCTATTGGGTCTAAAATGCACGAAGTTCCAATTGATTTGTTTCATTTCACTTCATAGAACAAAGAAATCCAAAGCTGCAGTGCAAGATAGCCAATGCAAGACTCAAATAGCTATCAACTCCCTGCCAGCAGTGTTGACATGGATTAAGGCATCTACAGATTGATGGCCAAATGCTAGATTAATTCTCTTTTTTAGGATTGAGTTTGCCACTCTCTTTGCACTTGCTGCAGTAGCTGAACTAACTTAAGTTGTTGGTTTTTTTTTTAAGAAACTTCTCAGGAGTTTCTCAATAAAAAGATCAGTGATAAGGGACTGTTTGATTGAATGTTTTCATTGAGTTGTTCAGAGCTCAGTTAGACAGACTGGCAATTCCATAGGGCCGACAGGAAGCTAGGCAGGCAGGGACAGGAGCATCTGGTGTCTTCTGGTCAATGAGTTGCACAGGCTCAGCAAGTGCTTCGGAGCTTAGAATGTTCTAATAGGAAGCACAGTGATAATAAATACCTTTCTGGAGATAGCTGACTGTTAGGATGGGCAAATTTAAGTATAAGGAAGGAGACAAGAAAAGAAAGAACGGAAGGAGGGAGGGGAAAGGGGAAGGGAGAGAGGGAGGAGGGAAGAGAAGGGAAATGGAAGGAAGGAAGGAAGGAAGGAAAGAAGGAAGGAAGGAAGGAAGGATTTTTTGTAATGACTATTAGTTTCCGCAAGGAAATTTAACAGGGAAGCTAAAAGGAATTCAGAAGTTGCTCCTGTTCCCCCTTATTTTTTGCCCACTTGTAATAATTCTATTTCTCTGTTTAAGTAAAGAAACAAGTAAAAATCCCAATGGTCCATGGATAGTTTAGTTTCAAATACAAATGAACTAATATAATATTTCTTATCTTATCTTATATTTCTTCTTCTTAGTGTGTCCAATATTTATGTCTTTTCCCTACTAAAATCTGTTTGCATAATTTGAATCACATGAAACTTCTGAAAAAAACTCATATTTTGTTCTGATTTGCCAAAGGTTGAATCATGTGTAAAGTGAATTAATTCATCTAACATTTGAAGCCCAAAAGGTATCCCTAGCCAAGGTCAAGAAAACCTTGTTCTCTAATTTTAGGATGGTAATCTGGAAACAATTGTAGAATTGTAGACATTGAAAAGCAATATTTTAAAAGCCAATAGGTCTCCTTTGGCACTAAATGAAATGTCTTATTTCCTAGCTTAGAATGTGTTGGGTTATCTACAGATAAATGGGGGATTGACTAAACCGAACTCAGAACAGATGTAGCCATAAATTGCCAGGTAGAATTTCAGATGCAGATGTTATGTTCAGCTAATCTAGCCTGAACTTGCCTTTATTTATTATCTGTTGAACAAACGCTTCAGTAGCTAAAGCTGCAAACTCTTGTACATTTTCTCCAGGGAGTTAAAATGATAATGTTTAATAGAGTATTCATCCAATTGATAGCAAAGGGCAGTGTTTATTTGTATGCTTTTCTGATGTTTATTTAAAATGAAAATTTACATTTTCTAAAAACCAAGAAGGAGAAGAACCACTTATAACAGGTATATGAAATGATGGTATTAAAAGCCTGAATTCACCAAAGAAGTAAGGGGACCATTTTCAGAAACAACTAATAATAAACTGTGCTAAAGTGTGTGTGGTATAGTGGTTAATATATTAGATCAGGAAGTTTTGGGTTCGTTCCTCTTTTGACCATGAAAGTTATTCAATGAACTTGGTCCACTCATTCTCTTTCAGCCCAGCCAACTTCATAGATATTTGAAAATAAATTACAGTATGACTCCTTGTATAACTCTCTTAATGTTTTAAACAAAGGTATATAAGAGAAGTAACAGTAATATACTGTAATGAGATAAAGTAAGGAAGAATATATTATTTTTTTCATTTACATAAATTTACAAAGAGAGGCTGCTATGTTAGCTAATTAGTTATATATACATTCTAATAAGATAAACTTGTAGTAGTAACTAATTACTGGAAGTTTCTTTCATGATCAATTCAGCAGTTCTAAATCATAAAGCTAGAAGAGGCTTTTGAGGCCGATGAATCCAAATCCCCTGATGAAATCCAGATGAAAGCTCTCCAACCTTAATTTAAAAACATCTAAGAAGGAGACCCCACAAGCTCTCGGTCTTAGTGGACCCAATGTTTTCACCTTTTTTATTATTAAAAAAACAGATTAACAGACTTGAATGTGTCATTGAAGACTCCCAGTCCAACCCCTTGCTCAAGCAGGAAACCCTATACCATTTCAGTCAAATGGTTGTCCAATCTCTTCTCAAAAACCTTTAGTTTTTGGGTGCTCACAACTTTTGGAGACAACTCATTCCTCTGATTAATTGTTCTACTTGTCAGGAAATTTCTTCTTAGTTCTAGGTTTGTGTTCTGACCCCCTCCTCTGTCCAGTAACGAATGCCGAGACAAGCTTAACTGGAATGTCCTTTAATAGCAAGACACCAAGA
This sequence comes from Thamnophis sirtalis, assembly GCF_051295495.1. Lineage (NCBI taxonomy): Eukaryota > Metazoa > Chordata > Lepidosauria > Squamata > Natricidae > Thamnophis > Thamnophis sirtalis. The sequence goes on from NW_028261388.1 coordinate 85,240,532, forward strand.
CCTCGGTGGCTGAAAGCAGAACAAACAGATAAGGACCTTGGCAGCAACTCAGACAAACTCAGGCAGCAATAAACACAGATAAGGCTTGGCAGCAATCCAGCCTGCCAAGCTCACAGTAACGTCCTCCGACATTCAATCCTGCGTTGACTTCTGCAAAGAGGGGTGTGTGCACAAGTAGCTTTTTATAGTCTGGAGAGGAGCCTAATGATCACCAGTTGAGTGCAATCACCTCCTGTAATTGCATAATTGTTCCTGACACCTAGTAGATCTTCGATGGCATGCATCCAGGAACAACTCACTACTGGCCTCCAGCTCACTCTCCCTTGTCTCCTCCCCACTGGCCCAAGGCTCAGGTGCCTCCAGGTGGTCAACCAGCCTCTCTGTGCCCTGCTCGGAGTCGGAACCCTGTCCAGGGTCCTCCACATCTTCCAGAGCCAACTCATAGGGCCCCTCGCTGTCGGAGTCTGGTGGCAGCTCCAACAGGTTTGTTTTGTTCTTAATTAGTTTCCAGCCTTGCTTCTTGTCCTGCTTTCAGGTCCTTTGGAGAATAGGTTGACCCCATTTCCTTTGTGGTAGCCCCTTAGAATTTGGAACACTACTATCAGGTCACCCCTGGTCCTTCTTTTCATTAAACTAGATACAATTCCTGCAACCATTCTCTGCATGTTCTAGCCTCCAGTCATCTAATTTGTTGCTCTTCTCAATAGAATTTTCCCCCTAACATTCACTGGAGTTTGCCTTCCTCTTAATATAATTCCACAAGTTGTATATAACACCTGGTGTACACAGACACCTTTTGAAGTGTAATATTAGAAGCAATAACACTTTACTATGGAACGATCTGTTAAATATCTCAGAAGACTGCAGGACTTAATTTTTTTTGCCAGAGGCCACTTGGAGGACCTCAGGAATGGGCAGCAATTTGTTGAGAATCTAAGATTGGAGGTTCCATTCTACTCTCACTTTACAAGCAACAGCTTTAAAATGAAAAGTTAAGATGTTGAAAGCAGCCAACATTTTCTGATAAGTGGGATGAGAAAACCCACGGGAAAACTGATTATAGAACTTGAACTGCATTTGCTTGGGGAGGTACCAGAAATATCTTTAAGTCATTTTGAGGCTGAGAGAAGGCTATGCACAAGAGAGACAGAAATAGTTTTAATGAGTTTTGAACTCTTTTGAATGGCACTACTGTTATTTAATATGCATTAGCCAGTAATGCAAACCCAATTGTGCTAGATTTTCGCCCGCATCTGAAAAGAATATATTCCTATTGGTTGTATAGTTGTCTCATTTATTGCATTCAACCCTAACTTCCATAGTGACTATATCAGATGTACCCTGAAAATGTCATAGCTCATCAGGGATTTGTACCACTATCTTCTTAATTCTAGAGCCTGTAATCCATTTACTCATCTGCCATCATTCACAGACTATGATCCCATGATGGGCCAACAAAGATGTAGAGAACAAGATATGGGCAAAGAAAAAAGTTCCAATTAACAAAGGCGAGGCAAATTTGGACTAATATTAATAAAGAAGTGGTTCCATAGTTTGGACAATTCTTATGCCAAACTGGATCTCAAACTTCCTTCCTTCCTTTCTTCCTTCCTCCCCTCCCTTCCCTTCTCTTCCCTTCCTGATTTAAATGAAGAACTAAGCTATAGCCACCCACATTTATATTTCTAGGAATGCAAGTGCAGGTATTGAATGCCCTTGAGATATTCTTTGAAATAAAAGAGATTGTGATTTGTCTGATGTTGGCTTCTGACATGATTCCTTCCTTCCTTTCTAATTCTGTGACAAAATTAGAAAAGAATATAAAACCCAACTTTTCTCCAAGTGATGGCAATTTCATCTAGAATATCTTTCACAAGAATTCGATATAGGTATACTAATTTGCGCGGTATCATCTTAATTGCTACTATATGACCTAGAACATTAGATAGATTTTGTTGCATCTTTTATGTGATTTTTTTCCCCTTTCCCCCCATCCAGGATCAAACTGTTATTGAGTAGCTTATTTAAATTCATCAATTAATTAATTTGCAGATATTTAGAAGCTTTATGTTCAAGATGAATAGATAAAATATTAGATATGAGTTTTCCTCACACAACAAACTATAAATGCAAATTATTGTCATTTTTTTTACAAAAAAGAGCCAAGGTGGCGCAGTGGTTAAATGCAGCACTGCAGGCTACTGCTAGATCAGCAGGTCAGCGGTTCAAATCTCACCGGCTCAGGGTTGACTCAGCCTTCCATCCTTCCGAGGTGGGTAAAATGAGGACCCAGATTGTTGGGGGCAATATGCTGACTCTCTGTAAACCGCTTAGAGAGGCCTGAAAGGCCTATGAAGCGGTATATAAGTCTATAAGTCTACTGCTATTGCTACTGCTACTATTAAGAGAAATGTCAGCAGATTCCCAAAGCTCTGTTTTTAATAACCTGGGAAGAATGTTTTCCATTATAGAGATGCATAATCATATCATTATCAAATATATTCATCAAACATGGAATTGGCAGGAAAGATTAAAAGGGTCAGATGGAAGGCATCCCTCTGAAGCCATCTAAGCTTGCCTTCTGGTAAAGAAAAAAAAAAGCTTTTGACCTCCGAGCTAAGACAGGGGATTCTACTTCCTAGTTTTTTTAACCAAAGGAGATCCCTCCCTCTCTCTCTCTCTCTCTCTCTCTCTCTCTCTCTCTCTCTCTCTCTCTCTCTCTCTCTCTCTCTCTCTCTCTCTCTCTCTCTCTCTCCTCCTCCTCCTCCTCCTCCTCCTCCTCCTCCTCTTCCTCCTTTTCCACCTCCTCCCCCCCCTCTCTCTCATAAACAACAACAACAAACAACCATCATCTTTGCTGGATTCAAAACACTAATTGTGAGCTAGCAAAAAAAGACTGGCAAAAAAATCATCCAATGACCTCTATGACTAGCCTGGGATTGGAATCTGTATTACATATTCATACAATCTTCTCTTACACTGTTCCCACCCTCTCTCCTTCTCTTTGTTCAGTCGTGAGACTGCAGAAATTAAGGTATTCAAATTCCTACAAGGTATTTCAGGGAGGCAGCGTTCAGCTCAGGGAGCCAGGTTTGACCTCCTGAACATATCTGAACTATGTAATCAAATAACATAAGATACATATCAAATGTTGTTCACAACATCTATTTCAAGCCAAATCTTCCAGAAATGAAAAGGTTTTTTAAAAAAGGTGTATATAGGTAGGGCCTCTCAAATTATTCATTAGAAATTAGGTCTTCTCCATATAGGTAGGGCCTCTCAAATTATTTATCAGAAGCACTAATAATTAAGCTTAGGCTTAAATATTTGGGATACAATATGGAGTTGTATGGAGAAGACCCTATTTTTTTTTGGGGGGGGGGACATTAAAATAGCTGAAAAATAAGCTGCCAGAAGACAAGCTGTCGCTGATGACACAAGCATTAACTTACAAGAAAGGGAAGAAATTACTGAGAGACAATCCTGGTGAATTTATGTCCACCAGCTCATTAAGAATCAAAAGTGACTGAAGAACCATAAGAACAACCACATGCCTCCAGCCATACATGCTGCCTTCTGCTTTGGCATGCCATGTAGCATTTCTTCATAGATATGATTTATTCGATCTTTATTTTAAATGCTATAAGTTTATAATGGGATTAGATTTCAACAATTCTGTACAGCAGGTTTAAGATGCTTGTCTGGTGTGCTGCTGCCAGCTGGAAATGAAGCTGAATTAAGAATATATTCCTGGCCAGGTGTTCTGTCCAGATGGCAGTTACCAGGTTCCCACACTAATCAGTACTTTTGTTTTTATGCACCTCAATCCGTGTCAATTTATTTCCTCTTCTTTGAGGATGTATGGGTTCGATTTGTTAAACAAACAACAGCCAAGAATATAGAATCGGGGTTGGAAGGGATCTTAGACATCATCAAGTCAAGGAGTTGCTTGTTTCTAATGAATTTTCCAGAGATGCACGGCTGGATCTCTTGGGTGGGATTCCATTCCACCATTCTTTCATCCACTTGAGCTCAGAAAGGAAACTAAGAAACTTGTTATTTTCTCCCAGCTTCCACATATCTCAGTCTATAATGGTTGCATGGGAATGTTAACAACTGGTATATTCTTGGGGTAGAGGTGGGTTGCTACCAGTTCACACCTATTCGGTAGAACTGGTTCGTCAAATCTACCGAACCGGTTAGAAGAGGTTCCACCAGTGGACCCGTAAAGCAGGCCACACCTACAGAAGAGGTTCCAAAATTTTTTGAAACCCACCACTGGCAAGGATCTTGTAACTTGACAGCTTTAAGACTTGCATGCTTCAATGCCAGAGTTTCTGAATAGCTACTTGGACTGACCTAAGTACTAATTCATAATTTCATATCCTGTCACATGGGCAGCAAGCCACTCCCATTCAGTCACATAGCAATAGCAATAGCAGTTAGACTTCTATACCGCTTCATAGGGCTTTCAGCCCTCTCTAAGCAGTTTACATATCGCCCCCACAGTCTGGGTCCTCATTTCACCCACCTCGGAAGGATGGAAGGCTGAGTCAACCCTGAGCTGGTGAGATTACAACCACTGAACTGCAGGTAACAGTAAGCTGAAGTGGCCTGCAGTACTGCACCCTAACCACTGCGCCACCTCGGCTTGGGTGGCAACCCACATGGGTGGCAACCCACTCCCACAAAGGAGGCCACACCCACAGAGTAGGTTTCAGCAATTTCTGAAACCCACCACTGTCTTGGGATATGCAAACAGTGTACCAGGGCTCTGGATTAAAAGAAAAAAAAAGGCCTAAGTTTTTGTTAGTGGATGTGGAAAAGGAGCTATACCATTGGGAGATTACCACTGAAGATACCAACAACTTAAAATTGCCTCATAGCACCAATGACCACAGGGCAAGGAAATGCCCAGCATTCTCACTCTACCCAATCAGAGTGAAAGCACTGCCTACAACAAAATGAAACACAGCAGACTTCCTGGCATGGCTTCAGCCAAAGGAAGTGAGAAAAACAATACTTTTGAGGCAAAGGTGGTCATCTTTGCAATAGCCTGTGGCAGGTTCAGGATGAAGTTATGCATTCCTGTTCTCAAATCATGCAAAACGGAAGCAAAATATTTCCATGGATGCTCCCTTAATGGTGCAGGGATATGGTTCTGCTCTTCCACTACTGTCACAGAAGAGGGGAACCAATGGCCTTTGGCATTAATAGTCTCCCACCTTTCTAAAGGTCAGATTCCCACACTCCTAAAGGTCTTATAGCAATAGCAATAGCAGTTCGACTTATATACCGCTTCATAGGGCTTTCAGCCCTCTCTAAGCAGTTTACAGAGTCAGCATATCGCCCCCAACAATCCGGGTCCTCATTTCACCCACCTCGGAAGGATGGAAGGCTGAGTCAACCCTGAGCTGGTGAGATTTGAACAGACGAACTGCAGAAGTGCAGTCAGCTGAAGTAGCCTGCAGTGCTGCATTTAACCACTGCGCCACCTCGGCCATCTTATCATTTATTTGGCAGCAGTTTCCTGGACTGTAATTCCATAATTTTCAAGAAATGTCCTTGAAATACATTCAAGGGCATTTCTTTTTCACAAGAGTACAGTATGCATTGGCTAGAATTCCAAGTACAGCCTTGGAACTGTAATAATAAGTTACATGTACTTGTGTTTTGCAGTGATTCCAAGAAAGCTAAAACACAGATTTCAGGAGATATTTTGAAAGAAATACCTAATTAACTCCTCTGGTGTGTTTCTGGTGAGAAAGCTCAAAAGATGTATCGGAGAGAGAAACACATTTTAGAAAATCTAAATCACAGCAAGTTTAAAAATGTTTAAATTTTGGGGAGAAAATACCAACTCTGAACTGAAAGAGATTGCTTTTCTTCTCCATGCAATGGCTTTGATGAAGCCTTTCTGACAGTCATTTTGACATTTCCTTTGACTTCATCACAGTATTAATCTCCTGCTATGGTAACTTTCAGTTTACTTCCACCAACTATTCTGAGAGCTCATCTCTCACTGTATCTCTAAAACAACATGTAAGAGCAATAGAGTTCCTTGCTTTCTGTTCAGAACAAGATGAAGGACAACATGCCATGCAAGGATTTGTAGCATAAATCTTTTTCCTTTCATTTAAAAAAAAAATCCTGACCTCTTATTTACAGCAAGACATGTCTGACTACATGAGGTCCTCAGGCTGATGTAAACTTTTTGTTCACCCAGAGCCGAGGTGGCGCAGTGGTTAGGGTGCAGCACTGCAGGCTACTTCAGCTGACTGCAGTTCAGCAGTTCGGCTGTTCAAATCTCACCGGCTTAGGGTTGACTCAGCCTTCCATCCTTCTGAGGTGGGTGAAATGAGGACCCGGATTGTTGTTGGGGGCGATATGCTGACTCTGTAAACCGCTTAGAGAGGGCTGAAAGCCCTATGAAGCGGTATATAAGTCTAACTGCTATTGCTATTGCTAACCCCATTTTTCACAACTTTTCACACTTCTCTGATTCATTTTAAACCCCAAACCAAGGTTTCCCAATCATGGCAACATTAAGATGTGTGGAGTTCAATTCCCAGAATTCCCCCGCCAGCTGGAGAATTCTGGAAATTGAGGCCCAAGCCAGAGGTGAGTTGCTCCCACTTCAGCCCACTTCAGCCCGGTTCAGCCGAACCAGTATTGGTGGTGGTGGTGGGAGGCTCCGCCCACCCGCCTGGATGGTTCTGCGCATGCACAGAAGCATTGTGCATGTGCATGAGTGCGCACGAGCACAAGTGAACCAGTAGTAAACCGGCTAGCAACCCACCACCGGTCCAAGCATCTTAAAAGTTGTTATGCTAGAAAACCACTGCCTTACAATATAGATCCTATTCATCCTGCACTATTTAGACAATCCAAGATGTCTACTGTAAGAGGAATAGAATTGTAGAGGGAAGCCCTCTTTTCCACACTATACAAACCATGAACAACATTTAGAGCCGAGGTGGCACAGTGGTTAGAGTGCAGTACTGCAGGCCACTTCAGCTGACTGCTATCTGCAGTTCAGCGGTTCAAATCTCACCGGCTCAGGGTTGACTCAGCCTTCCATCCTTCCGAGGTGGGTAAAATGAGGACCCGGATTGTTGTTGGGGGCAATATGCTGACTCTCTGTAAACCGCTTAGGGCTGAAAGCCCTATGAAGCGGTATATAAGTCTAACTGCTATTGCTCCTGCTATTTATAATGATATTCACCATGGGTGTCACACTTATGTCATCATGGAAGTGTCACATGATGTATTAGCTAAACTGGATGTGCATGTGGCCAGCACGTGATGTTTCTTGCAGGCCGGGACTTTGAAAGCCCTGAGATACACCTTACACTTTTTCTAACATAATGACATCTAATTTGGTGAGGTTAAACTTCCCTCATTCCCTCCCTATTATAGTTATCATCTAATCCCCCTGAAGGATACAAGTTCAAAATGACAGATTCAGAAGATGTGGAATGGGGGACAAAAGAAAGATAAAGCTTTCATGTATTCACTAAACCCCCAAGTTTGTCTTTCTAAGGCTACTGTTCAATATACAAAACTGAAAGGGACCCTCTTGGGTTGAATTATGTTTGCTGCATGATCCTTAGATTATTAATCTAAGGCTACCATTTGACCCTATGACACTCCGTGAAGACTTAGATAATTCATAAGGAAGTCATCAAATGTAATAAGACTGCATGTTCCTTTCCTTTCCTCCTCTCCCCTCCTCTTTCTCTTTGCTCACAGATCTTTCCTAACTGGGAAGAACATCATCACAATCAAGGTCACGCAGGGCATAAACATTAATAAGATTTTTAGTGGAAACAGAAGATGACAATGTGCTTCTGCTAGAGTAGCGATAAACAGCTGTTTCTCCTACTTTTGAATTTTTGTTTTGTCTTTGTTTAGCCAAAGTTCATTGATTCTTGCTGTCTCTACCAATTAATCAAAATAAGTGACTCACACGTCTGTTCCAATAAAAATCCACCGTACAAAACAAATCCAGAATTATGTAGCTGTTTATAAACTGGTGTCCCTTAATCTGACAGTCATTGATCAGTGCTATGTTCCATTTAATTGAAAGCTTAGTCAAACATGTCTAATTTTGATTTACTCACAATGACTGTTTTCTACTGATGCATTTCATTTTTTGTTATTTGGGAAACATACTAAAAGGCTTAAATGTAATGGGCAGAATCCAGGACTTCAGAATTACTAACCAAATATTTTTTTTTTCTGTCCAGAGAAGTTGATAAGAAATTATGCAAATGAATCCAACTTGATGTGAAATGGATCATGTTACAGTGCATCGGCAGTCACAATAGTAATTCTATTAGCATTATTTATGAGATTCTTCTATCAGCCCTGGCAGGAAAAATAACTTAGGAATATTGCAGGGGGGGGAGCATTGTGTTACAGATACACATTCATTGGGTGAAGACATATTGCAAGACAGAAATATGTAGCTCAATCTCTTCAGGTACATTTAGTCTGAAGGCTCTCTTTGAAAAGCAAGTTCATGGCTCATGGAAATGAAAGGGCTACCTGATTGTCAGTTCCATTTTTTGGATATTCTAGGAATTAATTAACCTATTAGGATCTCATCAGTTTAAAAAAGAATTGGATAGCCCATGAAACTTTGATGTTCTTCCCTTATTATTGTATTTTCAAGTTTATACAACAGTGATGGCTAACCTTTTTCTCATTGCGTGCCGAAAGCACCCACACCCATAATGCAATGCACATGCGACCTCCTCTGTGACCCCCTGTGCATGTGCACACATGTCCCCCCTGCTGTTTTGGGCCTGGAAGGCCTTCTGTACCAATCTGGAAGCCAAAACGGGGCAGGGGGCACTGCACAAAGCTCCAGCATACAATGTGAGCACTCTGTGCATGAACCCCACATATCCCCATGCATGTGCACATGTGTCCCCCGCATGCACTCTGTCCCCCATGCATGTGTGACAGAGACCCGAAGACCAGGGGTCCAGGGGAAGGCGCATACAATGCATTGTGGAGCCGGACTGGGGTGACAGCTGGCATGCCTGCAGAGAGGGCTCTGCGTGCCACCTGTGGCACATGCGCCGTAAGTTCGCCATCACAAGAGCCGAGGTGGCGCAGTGGTTAAATGCAGCACTGCAGGCTACTTCAGCTGACTGCAGTTCTGCAGTTCGGCTGTTCAAATCCCATCAGGCTCAAGGTTGACTCAGCCTTTCATCCTTCCGAGGTGGGTGAAATGAGGACCCAGAACTGTGGGGGCGATATGCTGACTCTGTAAACCGCTTAGAGAGGGCTGAAAGCCCTATGAAGCGGTATATAAGTCTAACTGCTATTGCTAACTGCTATCACGGTTATACAAGAAGCTAAACTGCATCAATACACTTGACAAATCTCTCTAGAAAATAATGCGAAAATCAGCTTGCAACTATCTTCGTTCTGAATGAAGTTTCATATGCCATACAGAATAGGATTTCACTGAAAGCAGTAAATCCAGATGCAGTTTTGCTGTTGGTGGTCATACGGTGTACTGAATATAGAGCCATAGGGCTCCTGTGTTATTAGAATAGGTAAAATTCCATGAACTAACATTTCATTATTATACTTGGTAACACTATCAGTGCAGGAGGTATGCAAGTTAGATTTCTTGGTTGACAAGTGTTATACAAAGGTTTCTATACTGTCTGTTATGCACTTGCTTGGGTGAATTGCATAAGTGGCAGTTAATCTGCATAGGAATTGACTATTTGGTCATATCTTTTCATAACTCCTCACAAATAGACTAGACTAGACTAGAAGCAATATAGGTAAATTGGTTTGCATCCATTTGTCTGCTGATCGTGGCTTGATCAAACTGTTCTTGTACTAAAATGTTGTATTTTTGGCTTTTTCCAAAATATCCATTGTCAGTCAGTTGAAATTATGTTTTCTCTAGAGGGAAATTAATATATTGTTACTGCAAATTGGTTTTCATATATATGTTTTGTTAGAATTACATCCATTTGTCCATTGTAGCCTTTGCCTTTTCTTTTATATATGACTCTTGTCTTATCATCCTTTTCTGCTGGGTCTTTTGATTTGCATACTATATTTTCTACTTCAGAGGTTTGTGAGCTTATAGTTATTCTAAATAGTAATAGTGACTATTGATGAATTCCAAAAGGCCTTTGATGGGAAGCCAGATTTGGTTAGGTTTTTCTTATATTCAGTTGGACCAGAGGTGGGTTTCTACCAGTTCGCACCTATTCGGTAGAACCGGTTCATCAAATCTACTGAACCGGTTAGAAGAGGTTCCACCAGTGGATCCGGAAAGCAGGCCACACCTACAGAAGAGGTTCCAAACTTTTTTGAAACCCACCACTGGTTCTTGGATATGATTATTCTACACTATCATGCTCCTATTTATAAAACTCAGTGCCTCTGTGAAAGGTAAGGATGACTACTGCGTTTGTGGTGCAATCAGAACATTGCGTGTGTTGAAGTTGTTTTAACGCAAACCAAAGATGCCTTTTAAAAAACAAGTTTACATCATATTCTTATGCATGCCAGTGCTGTGTGTGAGGTCATTTAAGGTGGTTCTGACAAGTGTCGTCGGCATCTTCATATCCGGTCACATGGTCGGCAAGTCACTCCCACAAATGAGGCCACATCCACAGAGTAGGTTCGAACAATTTTTGAAACCCACCACTGGTTGGGTGGATGAATAGTTTTAGATGAAGTTGAGTGGATAATCATTATGTTGAAAACAACAACATACTCCTAGATGAGAAATGATAAACTGAATCAAAATCTACAGAGGCTCATTATATGAATTTATAACTTCGGGAAGACAATTCTTTAAAATAAGGCCCTGTGGCCTCATATGGGGAACTCAGAGGGGCCTACATATATGTGGCTGGTTGGCACTCTGAGAGCCCCCCATTCACCTTTTTAACTAATTTTAACAGGATGTAACCATCCTTGTCTCGCTTTAAATTTTAGGTGTCCAAAAATGTGAAGAACAAACAAAGAAAGAAATCTGAATTGGTATGAAATTGGCATGAAAAGAACAAGGATGGTTGGAATTGGGAGTAATTCCTTGATCCAGATTTCCCTTTCGTCTATCACACGGAGGTAAGAGTCTAGTAGACATTTTATAATCCTGAGCTGCATATGTTCACTTCCAGCTTTGATAGGTGCGATTTTTAAAGGTGGTTTTCTATCTAGTAAAAATTTTCAGTTATACCAAATGCAAGTCTTTGAAAATATATATATATATATATATATATATATATATATATATATATATATATATATATATATATATATATATATATATATATATATATATATATATATATATATATATATATATATATATATATATATATATATATATATATATATATATATATATAAAGATCACATTACTTCTCCCTCTGCTAAAAGGTTACACTTTTAACTTTTCTAAATACAAAATTGGGGGTCACAGAGCCCAGCTCTGGCTTTCTTGTATTGGTTCTTTGCTTGCCTCTAAGTTCTCCCTGCCTTTACCTTGGGAGAGTCCCTACTGATGTCATCGCCTCCGTTAGTAATGATATTGAGTCCAGCCTTCGTTATAGCTAAACTGTTGAACTTATGATATTAATTCCATTGAAATGTATCTTTTAGAACAATCTGCTGATGGTGCTCATTCTTGAAGCATTAATATTTAATGTCTGGTTAACTCTGGTTTTAAATTTCATATTAAATAGTCTTGAGACTCTGACGGTTGGGTCCATTAAAAAGTAATAATGTAAATAAATACAGTTATGCAGAAGGAATCCTGGGTACCTGCTATTGATTTCTACGGTCTTGGGTTTATCTCTGTCAACCTTTGGTTTGCCATTTCCTAGATGAGTGGCAGTTACCAATGAGCCAGTCCAGAAGTAGGCAGCCCCATGGGGACTTCAGTCCTCAACAACTTTAGTTGGAATGATTGAAACTGCACATAAGATAGTAAATACAATCTTCAGTTCCATTGCATATTTTATCAAGCATCTTTCTTTCCTTCCTTCCTTCCTTCATTTCTTTCTTTCTTTCCTTCTCTCTCTCTCTCTCTCTCTCTCTCTTTCTTTCTTTCTTTCTTTCTTTCTTTCTGCAAATCAGAGTAACAATGCAAATGATATATCACACAAGGTGCAGCATAGTGCAAATGGATGAACCTCAGATTCCTCTTTAATATAAAAAAGGGAATATCTGTAGAGCTGCATTTCATGTCGGAGGCCTAACAATGAACATCTTCTCTGGGCTCTCTAATTCACATATAGTTGGGTTAGGCTTGGCTAGATAAGTCACTTTTACAACATTGTGAAACTAGAAGTTTGAACGATGAAGAAAATCAGCTACTGCAGAGTCAAGCAATCAGCCCTTCTGTTTATAACAGCCTCAGGCTTTACATTTTGTGTGTCCTGCTTCTTGTAGCAGCAAAACAAAACAAAACAACTTTGTGCCATTGATATGATGAAGGAGTTGAGGTTATCTGCACCCTGTTTTGAAATAGTGTTGCCTGCTTCAAACTCTTTGCTGCAAGCTTTCGTCCAATTATTTCATATGGTTTTGTCCCTAACCACATATAGCCAAAGGATTTCATTCCAACGTCCTTGCAGTCATCAAAGGATACAGCCATGGTGTGTCACTGCTGCATGGTGGGTTTGAGAGGCAACCTTGGTACTTTCCTAATGAGTTTTCTGGGCAGGATAACTAGCGGGGCAGGGAAAGTGGAGGTGAGAGAGCCATGGCATTCTCCAGGAAAGTGTCATGTACATGAGACTTCTCTGAAGCTGCCTGCCAAATACATCGATGTCATTACGAAGAGCTACGGTGATCTCATGGGGCTGGAGGGCAATATTATAACTGAAACTTCTATGGCAGTAGCAATTTCCTTTTGCCCCCAGATGACCAAACCAACTTAAATGGTTTGAGGTAGGATATCAAATTAAGTTTCAAAGATTACTCCTTTGCTCAAGAGTCTGAATCTTATTAGCCAGAAATAAGTCTTTATATTGGCACACAGAGAAATAAAAAGTGCCTTTTTGCCCCTTTCTTCTTGTTGTTTTTTTGTTAAATTCCCAGAATATGTTCAGTACAGAGTATATTTAATTCCCTGTGTGATTTTCAGTTTTCAGCTCCATTTCTGTTAGCCCGAAGAATACATGTACATTAAGTGCATGTTTGATTTTTTTCTCTTTTCTTTATTGCAATTTCCTCACTTTCTGCTCAAGAATATGCTTTGTTTGATTAATGAAGGTGAAACTGCCTTAATTGACTCCAGTTCAGATGTAGAGTTCTCCTGAGATATATTTATGAGCTGTAAGCTCTTTTTATGCAGTCTCAAATCATGTTTCTAAACTTAAAAGCTATCAGCGTGGTCTTGGCATTAACTACCATTTAAACCAAAGTGATGGCAGAAGAAAGGGGGGGGGACTTTTGTGCAAGGAATTGTCAGGTCCTATGAGAATCAACTTGTCTGGTTTTTGGTGTGCAATAACTAGAACATTGAACAACTATATTGGAGATTTTATTCCAAAGTAGTCCTTCCTCCCTCTCTCCCTCCCTGTCTTCTCAAAAGAAAGCTTATTTTTTTGTCTCTTAATCTCTTATGTATATTGTATTCAGCTCTTTACAGTACATGTGTTTCCTCACCCTATTTTTTTCTTCTTCTTTAAGTCTGGCAGGACTTTTCTACTCCAATTTTTCTCCTTCCCAGGGTTATGTCTTCTAACCACTGTTCCAGATTTCTGCGTATTTCCTAAATCTGGAGTTTTATTTTATCCTCAGGAAATGAAATTCTCCTACTTTTCGGGTCTCTATTTCTATCATTTTATCCTCTCTCTCTCTTAAAAAAGAAAAATAAAGAAAAAAAGAAATACTGCTTTATTTTCATCCTCTGTTTTCCTTTGCATTTTTGAGTTACACTTTCATCTGATTCCTAATTATAGATTTGTACAACCGGACGTTAACCCTACTTGTCCTGGCAAGATCCTGCCAAATTAACTCCTGTTAAGGAGTCAGGATTGCAATATTATACCAATTCCCTTTGCAAAATTAAATTCTGTTTCCATGGCTATATAAATACCACTTAATTCACATGATTTACCCAAGCATGGAAATCATTATTATGAAAAAGTGTGTATATGTATGTATGTGTGTGTGTGTGTGTGTGTGTGTGTATTATGTCACAACCCCTGGTATGCCCAAATATGAGCCGAGGTGGCACAGTGGTTAGGGTGCAGTACTGCGGGCCACTTCAGCTGACTGTGATCTGCAGTTCAGCGGTTCAAATCTCACCGGCTCAAGGTTGACTCAGCGTTCCATCCTTCCGAGGTGGGTGAAATGAGGACCCAGACTGTGGGGGCAGACTGTGACTGACTCAATTTGCTAAAAAATTTGTAAAACACTTAGAGTAGGCTGAAAGCCCTATGAAGCGGTATATAAGTCTAATAAATAAATAAATAAATATGGGAGGAAGCATACTGCTTCCTTTCTCTATCAGCTCACCCCAGGAGGCCATCCAGACAGAAAGCCATTATACTGTTGCCTTTGTTAATGCAACAAATGCAACACACACACACACATCACACACACACACACATCTCATGTGTGTGTGTGTGTGTGTGTGTGTGTGTGTGTGTGTTGGATAACATCATATGCAGTTGGATAACATCAAAGATGGGCAAGTTAGAAATGTGATTCATGAAGAATACATCCAAAGAGTAAGAAAATTGCTAAAGAAAACATCAAATGCTAGAAACACTACCAAAGCCATACAT